>NC_141995.1:1557084-1769584 GCF_049901715.1 Pseudonaja textilis
ACTAGACGCAAGGACAGTATTTTTCCCCAAACGCCATCACTCTGCTAAACAAATACTTCCCTCAACACTGTTCAACTATTACGAAGTCTGCATAACTATCACTATTAATCTTCTCACCACTCCTTATCACCCATCCCCTCCCACTTGTGACCATATAACTGTAACTTTGTCGCTTGTATCCTTACGATTTATATGGACTGTTTCCTGGTATGATTTGATGGCTTATTGTACCCTGTGACTATCATTAAGTGTTGTTCCTTATGATTCTGGATGCTTGATGAATGCATCTTTTCTGTTATGTACACTGAGAGTATTTACACCAAGACAAATTCCTTGTGTGTCCAATCACACTTGGCCAATAAAGAATTCTATTCTATTCTATTCTATTCTATTCTATTCTATTCTGTTCTGTTCTGTTCTGTTCTGTTCTGTTCTGTTCCATTCCATATTCTATTCTATTCTATTCTATTCTATTCCATTCCATTCCATTCCATTCCATATTCTATTCTATTCTATTCTATTCTATTCTATTCTATTCCATTCCATTCCATTCCATTCCATATTCTATTCTATTCTATTCTATTCTATTCTATTCTATTCTATTCTATTCTATTCTATTCTATTCTATTCTATTCTATTCAAATGAAAACAAGGTTTAAAATCATAACAAAGCAATAAACAGCAAGTATAGTGTTATGTCCTGAGGACTCAAGGAGTTCTCACTCAGGTCCACTCTCTTTACGTGGGCGTTATTCCCCCATTCCCATTGGTTGGCTTCCCCCAGCAGCCAGCTATAAAAGCAGGCTGCGGGTCCAACCGGTTGCTGATTGCTGCGAGCCAGTTCCAGGCTTGGCAAGCACGGTCAGCCCTTTATTGTAAAATAAAGTATTGTTGCACTCATGCTCTGGTTCAGCCTCTCATTGCTCAAACAAAACACTGGCGACGAGGATGGGATGGCTACCAGAAGCACCTTGCAACCGCTGAGTCACTAGCCACCGATCCGCAGCCCAGAGAGAGCGATCGGCTGGCGATAAGGGAAACGCTGATCCGCAGCCAGAGAGAGCGGTCAGCCAGCAAAACGAGCGATCAAAAAGAGCAAACGCTGATCCGCAGCCAGAGAAAGCGGTCTGGTTCAAAAAGTTAGAAGCGCCTGTAGCCGCTTGTTAGCCCTGCTGTGCAGGGAAAGTGAAGCGCTGCGAGCCGCAGCCGCTCTGTATTTGGCGTGAAATTCAAATGGGTGTCATTTGAATTTCGAGCCAGTAGGAGACACAGCACAGCGCTGTAGGAAGCGAATCAAGACACCTCCAACGGCTAGCAGCCAACGTGGTAACCCAGAGAGAGAAAGAGAGGGTAGCAAAAACCTCTCCAGAGCTGATATCACTCACGAGCGCCCGTAGTCCCAGAGAGATTTTTTCTGCAGGTAGCCCAGCCGTTCCAGCACCATGAGTTCCAACCCAGTATTCCCGGCGTTTAAACCAGACGAAGAGAAGTGGGAGTCGATAAGAACCGCTTCAATCATTACATCGATGCGGTCGGCTTGGCGGATGCGGGAGAGCATCGGAAAAAATCCTATTTCCTAATCTACTGCGGAGCCACCGTTTGATACCGCCGCAGCACTCGTAGCGCCGAGAGAATTGAAAACGTTCCGTGGTCCGAGTTGCTTGAGATCCTCACTAACCACTACGCCCCAGGCCTTCACAAATCGCCAGGAGGTTCACGTCCGTATGAGGAAGCAATCAAGTAAGGAGACCATCAATCAATATATGGCCGCCCTCAGAACAGCAGCCCTGCACTGCGGGTTTGGAACATACTTAGAGGACATGCTCCTCGATCAATTAGTTTGTGGGGTCAAGGATCTCAACCTACAGAGGCGCCTGCTAGCAAAAAAGACCTCAACCTTGCGCAAGCGGTCGAGGAGGCCCTAGCAGCCGAGCTAGCAACGAACTCAGCCACCGAAATTCAGGGCCCAAGTGCCGAGCTAGCATCGCTCCCAGTCCATTCCGAAGAGGTGGAAGTGGAGGAAACCCACAACGATGAAAACGACGTCCACCGCCTCGCCAACGACAGATGGTCGCAGGTAGGGGCCAAACAAGAATACACCGGTCCACCCAAGCACATCACATTGTGCCTAGCCTGTGGGGATCGCATCAAAGGGCCACCTGCAAGTTTAAAGGAGCCACTTGCAACAACTGCCATAAGAGGGGCACATCGCGAGAGTCTGCCAAGCCCCCAAAGCGCTGCACACAGACCCCCGTCCTCGCACGCGGGACCACAGAGGCAAGTATTAAACTGTCGCACGCACCGCCTTGCCAGGCGTACTTGCCACGCTGTTAGTAAAATTTCTCTCTCCGTTTCCCTAGAAGGTAAACCGTGCCACATGGAGGTTGACACAGGGTCAGCGCTCTCAATAATCTCGTGGAACACCCTCAAGAGACTCCACCCCAGCCTATCTACCACCCGGCTTCAGAGATGCCAGTTCGGTCTGAAGGACTACCAGGGAAGGCCATTCCCGTGATCGGCAGAGGCAAGTTCTTTGTCAGTTTTAGAGCTTTTAAAGGCCACCTACCTCTAGTGGTAGTTAACGGCAATCTACCCACCTTATTGGGGCTCGATTGGTTTCCCCACCTCGGCCTAGGGTTAACAGGAGTCCATGCTGTCTCAACCTCAGACACTGACTCCTTATTCGCTGACTACGCAGATGTGTTCAGCGAGAGCTGGGGTGTTATAATGGAACCCCATCTCGTTCTCTGTTGACCCCCAGGCAGTCCCAATCAGATTAAAACCACGTAGAGTTCCATTTGCTATTCGACCAAAACTAGACGCTGAATTGGATAAACTACTAAAACAAGGGGTCATTGAGCCAACAGATTTCGCCAAGTGGGAGACGCCCATCGTCACACCCTTAAAAAGATGGTAGCCTGAGAATTTGCTCGGACTACAAGACAACAATCAATAAATATTTACAAGTTAGCGCTACCCTGTGCCCGCCATTCAGCACTTATTGCACACATTCGAGCCGGGCAGTATTTTTGCTAAATTGGACATGTCTCAAGCATATCAGCAGTTCCCTGTTGATAACCAAACAGCGGAACTTCAGACCATCGTCACTCACAGGGGTGCCTTCCATGCAAGCGTCTCCAATTTGGCGTAAGTGTTGCCCGGTATTTTTCAATCCCTCATGGAGCGGATTTTACAGGGCCTCCCTGGTGTAGTACCCTACTTCGACGACATCTTGGTCTCGGCCAGGGACAGACCCCAACTCTTCCAGAGAGTGCGAGCAGTGTTAGAGAGGTTCAGACAGCATGGCCTCAAGTTAAAAAAGAAAAATGCGCCATTGCCACTAGACAGGTGGACTTTCTGGGTTATAAAATTGACGCCTCTGGCATTCACCCCTGGAGTCCAAGGTTAGAGCAATCCACGAAGCTCCCACACCAACCTCCAAAACGGAGCTACAAGCTTTCTTAGGGCTGCTGAACTTTTATGCATCCTTCTTGCCCCATAAAGCCTCAGTAGCCGAACCCTACACAGATTACTAGACAAAAAGTCACCGTGGCACTGGGGGCACAAAGAAGACTAGGCGTTTAATGCCGTCAAATCACTACTTACGCCAGAGGCAGTGCTCATCCAATTCGACCCCAACCTTCCTTTAGTACTGGCAGCAGACGCATCCCCTTTGGAATTGGGGCGGTCCTTAGTCACAGACTCCCCAATGGCGCCGAGGCCCCCATCGCCTTTTTCTCCAGGACGCCTCGGCCACGGAGCGAATTACAGCCAAATAGACAAGGAAGCCCTAGCAGCTGTTGCAGCCGTGAAAAAGTTTCACGAATTCCTTTTTGGCCATTTCTTCGAACTGGTCACCGACCATAAGCCCCTCCTGGGCCTACTGGCCGGCGACAAACAGACACCTCAAGTCCTTTCCCCTAGAATGACAAGGTGGACGCTTTTCCTAGCGGCCTACTCATACAAACTTATTCACCGCCCGGGCAAAACTCTATCCCACGCCGACGCTCTCAGTCGCTGCCCTTACCCGCTCCGGCTGAAGACCCAGCTCCTGTCAATGCCATTTTCGAAATCACCCAGTTGGACCTGCCCATCACCGCCCTTGACATCGCCGCTAAAACCAAGGCAGACCAAACGCCGCCCAGGTGCTCGACTGGGTGAGGAGGGGGTGGCCGGGAGGCAACGTTGATAACAAATTCGCACCCTTTAAGACTCGCATGCAGGAGCTGTCCAGTTTGCAGGGTTGTCTACTGTGGGGCACTCGAGTGGTCATTCCGACCTCGCCATGCGTACCCGAGTCCTGGAGGCGCTGCACGAGGGACACCCCGGCATTGTGAGAATGAAGGCGTTAGCACGCAGCTACGTGTGGTGGCCGGGTCTACGAGGACATTGTCAATTGGGTAAGTTCCTGCAGCATTTGCCAGGAATCCCGTCCTGCTCCCCCATCGCCACCCCTACCAGATGGGAGAATGCCAACGCCCTTGGTCTAGAATCCATATCGATCTGGCAGGCCCCGTGCATGGAAAGATGTTCCTAGTGGTCGTGGACGCTTATTCCAAATGGATAGACGTGGCACAGCTATCCACGACCACCACACTAGCAATCACCAACGTGTTAACGCGCCTGTTTGTTACACATGGACTACCCGACTCCATTGTCTCCGATAATGGCCCACAGTTCACATCAGTAGAATTCAGCCGTTTTGCTGCCAACCTGGGCATTCGCCACATTTTCACAGCCCCATTTCACCCTGCCAGTAATGGGTTGGCTGAAAGGGCCGTCAGGACCACCAAAGAGGCCCTCGCTAGGTTTGGCAGGGATGACTGGCACCACAAACTCGCACGGTTCCTGATGAGCCAGCACTCAACCCCTGTGCAGTCACCAATAAGTCCCCAGCGGAACTTCTGATGGGCCGCGCCTGAGGACTGTATTGGACAGATTGCACCCACAATACTGCCCTGACTCTCCCTCGCTTCTACTGGGGTTAGACATTTTTTGTTACAGGAGCCGATATTCGCAAGGAATTTCGCTGGGGACCCACTTTGGATTCCAGGCGAGGTCTTCGCCATCACCGGGCCGAGATCGTAGAGTCAGGCTGGAGGATGGTCGCGTCTGGAGGAGACATATAGATCAGCTTAGAAGGCGCCTCAGCACCCTTGCCAACAAGAATCCAGAGTCTCCAGTCGAAGGGGAACCGCCTCATCCACCGCCCAGCCACATCGTACCCAGCGACCAGTCTGCACCAGCGGTCGTTCCGGTCAGCCCAAACTCGGACAACAGCGCCCAGAGAGTTGACCAGCCTGATCCAACCCACGAGAGCTCGACCCCAGTAACCAACCCGGTGGTTCCCGAGGATGTCCAGTCCAGAGAGAGTGTTGGCGACACTATGCCAGCTCGACCATCACAGACTGGTACCGAACAGACAGACAATGTTCCCGAGTTGCGCCGTCCGGCGCCAACACAACCCCCCGTCTACCTCAAGGACTATGCATGTTCGCATCTGGGGGAAGGGGTGTTATGTCCTGAGGACTCAAGGAGTTCTCACTCAGGTCCACTCTCTTTACGTGGGCGTTATTCCCCCATTCCCATTGGTTGGCTCTCCCCAGCAGCCAGCTATAAAAGCAGGCTGCGGGGTCCAACCGGTTGCTGATTGCTGCGAGCCAGTTCCAGGCTTGGCAAGCACGGTCAGCCCTTTATTTGTAAAATAAAGTACTGTTGCACTCATGCTCTGGTTCATCCTCTCATTGCTCAAACAAAACATATAGCTTTTAAGATTAAACTAAATAATGGAACCACGATACAGGACCAACCCTATATGCAGGGGCTGCCTTTTATTAAATTTTATTTAATTTAAGGAGGAGGAGGAAAGATTACACACACACACACACACACACACCATACACACACACACACACACACACACACACACATATATATATTCAAATTTGCAAATCCTATTTGGGTATTATCTCTGAAACAGTAAAATTCAAACACCACGCACGTGTGTGTGTGTATCGTGTGTGTGTGTGTGTGTATTGTATATGCCTTTTCCCATTTTGTAGTTGAGAACAAAGTATATAGTGGGAAAATATTGTCACTGAAGCATGAGATACGCTGGCTTAATCTTCTTGCTCTGAACTACGGTGTGTTTCTGATGGCCGTGGAAGAAGAATCTAAGAGAAGGATCTGACAGAACGTTTGCAGGCCGAGAAAGGAAGATTCCAGGCAGATAATATATCCCGTCACCCTATGGTCCCCAAACCCGTCTGTGAAAGGCTTCGTCTCTTTCATAACAGAACAGAATTAACAGGTTTGGAAGGGATGCTTGAAGGTCTTCTAGTCCACCCCGCTGCTCAGGCCGGAATCCCGATTCCATTCCAGACCAAGGGTTGCCCGACTTCTTCTTCAAAACCTCCAGTGACGGAGCAGCCACAACTTCTGGAGGCCAGCAGTTCCACTGGTTGATAGTTCTGACTGTCAGAAAATTCCTCCTTAGTTCCAGGTTGCTTCTCTCTCTTTTTAATTTCACTCGAATGACTCTCCAACTCACCTGATGTGATGATCGGACTGGAGAAAACCTGAAGTTTTCCAAGAAATCAGATAACAGAGAATCAGATCGTCAGAGTTGGAAGGGATCTTGTAGGTCATCTAGTCCAACCTCCCCCCCCACCCCCACCCAAGCAGGAGACTCTACACCATTCCTGACAGATGGGAGTCTCTTCTTGAATGTCTCAAGTGATGAAGCTCCCACAACTTCCGCAGGCAACTTCTCCCTAACGGAATGGGTGCTTTGGGTGTAGTAGTTATGTGGTGCTTCTGGGGATTTGCAGGGGTTCAGGCGAGCCCCTTAGCTAAGATTCTGTGCAGTTTAGAGAACCCCCAAATCCCACTCCTGGATGGCCACACCCACCCTGCCCCTCCCCTCCCAGGTGTCCTCACACAGCCCGTTTTGGTTGCAGGTAAGGGCAGGGCGTGCCCAGAGGCTCAGGGAGGGCGGAAATGGGCCTTCCAGAGACCCTCTGGAGCCCAGGGAGGGCAAAAACGCCCTTCCCCACCGCCGTGGTGCAGGAGGGCGACTAGGCCATGCCCACTATGGCCACGCCCACACATCAACCAAGAACCCCTTGCTAAAATTGTTGAAGCCCACCCCTGCTTGTTGTGTGTGGCTTTTTAGTTGTTGATTGCAAGAAAGATGGCAAGAACAGCAGTGGTGGAACTTACCTCCGGGTGGGTGGGGGGGAGGATGAGTCTGCCTACCAAGATGAGGTGGACCGGGGGTTGCTTTCGTGGTGTGGAGACCATAACTTGGTCCTCAACACCAAGAAGACCAAGGAGTTGATAGTGGACTATATAGAAGGAACTGATCAGACATCCAGCCCTTGCTGATCAACGGAGAGGCAGTTTCTGTAAGCAACACCAAAATGTTTCCTTCCTGCTTTCCTTACAGGATTAGCCCAGTAATTTCTTCTAACCACTGGTTCTCCCAACTGCTTAGGATGTTAACAACCAGTTCTAGCGAATAGGTGCGAACTGGTAGAATCCCACCCATGCTCTCACCACTGCGCCATGGCTCTATATTCCAACTGCAAGGAACAAACTGTGGGTGCATTTTAGAGGTAATTTTAGGGAAAGGAGGCCTTTCCAGAAGCTAACAAAGAACTGTTCCAATATTTAAATTAATCAGCAAATATGGTTGCAGGTAATCTTCAGCACCGAGGGAGAAGAAATGAGAAGCAGCATTTTTCAATTTAGCTAAACAGCCTTTTCATTATTTATTGGAGTAGAATAAATGGACCAAGAACTATCAGGGAAATGGGAAAAAAATATGGCTGAGCTACATGAATAGTAACCGCCAGCTCAATGGAGGTTGAACTGCTGCACATAATTATGAGAGTTATATATCCCCTCTTATTTTATTTTATTTTTTGCTTCTTTTCTAATTGATTGTATTGCTTTGATTTTGTTAAAATTTCCTTTAATAAAAATTATATTTAAAAAAAAAAACACCAGGAATAACACCAGGGACTAGGATTTGATACTTGGTAACTCTCGACTGGTATAAAATATTTTTGCTTTCTTGATTGTTTGAGGTTTTTCTTTCTTTGCAATCCAACCCAATCATTGTAAAAAAAAAAAAGTGCTTTCTTCTGTACAGTTCTATAACTGGGACAGTGGTGGTATTCAGTTTTTTTTACTACCAGTTCGGTGGGCGTGGCTTGGTGGGCGTGGTTTGGTGGGCGTGTCAGGGGAAGGATATACTGCAAAATCCCCCTTCCCTCCCCACCCCAATGACCTGCTTTCCAGCTCCGTTCTCCTGGGCAGGGCAACCAAAGGAGACCCAGTTGATCAGCTGGGACTCGATGGGAGGCAGAGAAGAGATGGGGGTTGGCGGGGCCAGGCAGAGGTGGGATTGGCCAGTTCTCCCAACTACTCAGAATTTCCGCAACCAGTTTTCCAGAACCGGTCAGAACCGGCTGAATCCCACCTCTAAATTGGGGACCCCAGTTCAAAACTGGCCCGGGGAGGAATGGACAAACGCGGGCGAAAAAGCTCTATTCATGGCAGTGGAACTTCACGAGTGTGAGCGCCCCCTGCTGCCACGGGCAGAGCTTCACACGCAAGGAAAAGTTCCTGCTGCCCCCACGAGTGGCGTTTCTTGCACGTGGCGCAAGTGACCTCCGCTCACTTCGAAGCTCCATTTGCACGAGTGGAGGGCGCATGTGTGACTGCCGCTCACACATCCTTCCCCACCTCCTGAGACAGGCTGCCCAGCTGGAAAGGTTGAGGGACTGCTGTCCTGCAACGCTTAATATTTCCCAAACTCTACGTTATTCTGCAGGTAGTCCTCGAGTTATGACTGTTATGGAGCCTGCCCATCATGGTCGTAACATGTCACCATTATAAAACGGGTTAATCATGGCCGACTGACTGGATTTTTACAACATATTTTGGTAGATCGATCTGTTATCTTTCCATCCATCAATCCATCTATCCATGTATCTCTATCATCTATCGATCATCTATTATCTATCACCCATCTACCTCATACTCTCTCTCTCTCCATATCTACCGTGTTTCTCATGTAACAAGGCCGGGTCTTATTTTTTTTTGAGCCCCGAAAAAACGGCTAGGCCGTCTTTTCAGGGATGACTTAATTCCCACCCCGTTGCATCTTAGGGTGGGCAGCGATGGCTTGGATGTTGACCTCGGCGTTGGTGGGGCACTTTGTATCAGGGTCAACGCAGGCAGCACCATATCTGGGTGTGCAACAAAAGTACTTCCTAACGGCAAGCCCCCCCCCGCCATTTCCCCCCCCCCATTTTGCATGTTTTAATATAGGCCTTAATTTGGGGGGGGGAGGGGCTTAATTTCATTTCATGCCTATAAAACATGCTGGGACTTCCTATTGGGGGAGGCTGTATTGTTGGAAAAACAAGGTATCTATCTATCTATCTATCTATCTATCTATCTATCTATCATCTATCTATCGCTATCATCTCTATCAATCATCTATTATCTATCATCTATCTATCATCTATTCATCATCCATCATTCTATCTATCTACATTTATTTTATCTTACCTTATTTATCTATCTATCTATCTATCCATCCATCCATCCATCAATATCATCTATCTATCATCTATCTATCATTCTATCTACATCTATCTAATCTATCTATTTATCTATCAATATCATTCTATCTACATCTATCATCTATCTATATCTGTCTATCTATCTATCTATCTATCTATCTATCTATCTATCTATCTATCTATCTATCTATCATCTATCTATCATCAATCTATCCATCCATCATCATAGTGTATTTATCATCTCTATCTATCCACCCATCCATCTATCTGTCGCTCACATTCATTACATTTCTAGCTGGTAGAAATTCACTTGATATTTTTGTTCTGATGAATTTTTAATGAAAAATCAAGTTAACTTGGAGCTTTTGCTGGCACAGATACCAGAGAAAAATTAACAGTACAATTTGCTACATATTTACTCAGCGGTCCCATTAACTCAAGCAAAACTTATTTGCATAGATGCACAATTGTGTGATCTTTGAGTTACTTCATAATCCCTTACTGTTGGTTATGCTAATCAGGCCTTATGGGAATTGAAATTCCACCATATATAAATGGCCAAGAAGCCACCTATCCCTGCAGATTCTTTGCAATTTAATTTTGTGTTGTGAGTTGTGTTTTAGACTTCTTTAGTTTTTTTAAACCCATCAGAAGTTAGATGCAGAATCTATAAAGGGGCTCAGAGCTTTATCTAGCCATCTGTTTGTTTGTCAAACAAGTGGATCTCTTTTGGAATAAAATGAACACAGTAGCAACACATTTGGCTACAAGGCAGAAGCTAAGAAATGCAGAGAAAAACATTCCAGAAAAAAACCTCCCCCATACACCCCTAAGGATGGCAGGATGGGTCAGTGGTTAAAACGCTGGGCTTGACATCTGGAAAGCTCCCGTTATTTGCTCTAGCTCCTGCACCCCTAGTAGTTTATAAGCATGCACACGCAAGTAGATAAATAGGTACTACTTTGGTGGGGAGGAAACAGCGCTCGGTGATGCCTTACTAGCTACATGGTTGCAGAAATGTCCTCCGACAGCAATGGCTCACGGCCTTGAATCAGAGGCGAGTGATGCTGGCTAGAGTCAGCAATGACTAGCAGAGTAAAATCCACGAGGATTCCTTCCTTTTCTTTTATGTACCCCTACAAGAGACACAGTGGGGAAGGCTCTGTTCTAAGCCTTCCTCTCTCTTTCCTCTTCTGGTCATAGGACCCATAGCATTGTGTAGCGGTGTGCTTCCAAGTGTACACAGACCCACAAACACACAGAGAGGCAACACGAGGGGCAGAGGAAAAATGTTAAATTTGATTGCCATCCCTGTCATCCCGAGGTCACTTTCTCTGGATCCTCTCTGGATTAAAGAGAGAACTTGAGATCAGCCTCAAAAATTCCAAACAGCTGTTTTCTCTTTCTCTCTCTCCCCTCCATCCCTCCCTCCACCCCTTCCTCTGTGTGCGTGTGAGAGAGAGGGAGAGGAAGGGAGAGGGGGGGGAGAGAGGAAGAGGAAGAGAAAGAGGAAGAGAGAGAGGGGGAGAGAGAGAAAGAGGGAGGGGGGACAGAGGAAGAGAGAGGGAGGGAAAGAGAGGGAGAGATAGAGGCAGGGAGGGAAAGAAAGAGAGGGAGAGAGGGGGAGAGAGGAAGATAGAGAGGGGGAAGAGAGAGGGAGGTAGAGGGGGAGAGAGGGATAGAAAGAGGGGGAGAGAGGAAGAGAGAGAGGGGAGAGAGAGGGAGAGAGGGAGAGGGGAGGAAGGAAGAGAGAGGGAGGGAGAGAAAGAGAGGGAGAGAGGGGAAGAGAGGAAGAGAGAGAGGGGGAAGAGAGGGAGGTAGAGGGGGAGAGAGGGATAGAAAGAGGGGGAGAGAGGAAGAGAGAGGGGGAGAGAGAGGGGAGAGGGAGAGGGGAGGAAGGAAGAGAGAGGAAGGGAGAGAAAGAGAGGGAGAGAGGGGGAAGAGAGGAAGAGAGAGAGGGGGAAGAGAGGGAGGTAGAGGGGAGAGAGGGATAGAAAGAGGGGAGAGAGGAAGAGAGAGGGGGAGAGAGAGGGGAGAGGGAGAGGGGAGGAAGGAAGAGAGAGGAAGGAGAGAGAAAGAGAGGGAGAGAGGGGAAGAGAGGAAGAGAGAGAGGGGGAAGAGGGAGGTAGAGGGGAGAGAGGATAGAAAGAGGGGAGAGAGGAAGAGAGAGGGGGAGAGAGAGGGGAGAGGGAGAGGGGGAGGAAGGAAGAGAGAGGAAGGGAGAGAAAGAGAGGGAGAGAGGGGAAGAGAGGAAGAGAGAGAGGGGGGAAGAGAGGGAGGTAGAGGGGGAGAGAGGGATAGAAAGAGGGGGAGAGAGGAAGAGAGAGGGGGAGAGAGAGGGGGAGAGGGAGAGGGGGAGGAAGGAAGAGAGAGGAAGGGAGAGAAAGAGAGGGAGAGAGGGGGGAGAGAGGAAGATAGACAGAGGGAGAGAGAGAGGGAGAGAGGGAGAGGGGGAGAGACAGAGCATAAATAAATATTTTTGCAGTTTCTTGTGATCAGGTAGGAATCACAGGTTCCACCATAACAGATAACAGATAATCAGAGTTGGAAGGGACCTTGTAGGTCATCTAGTCCAACCCCCCATCCAAGCGGGAGACCCTACACCATTTCTGACAAATGGCAGTCCAGTCTCTTCTTGAAAGTCTCCAGTGATGAAGCTCCCACAACTTTGGAAGGCAACTTCTAATTGTTCTCACTGTCAGAAAGTTTCTCCTTATTTCAGAGGGCGCAGCCGGCGTCGCAACGATACGGCATGCGATCTTGGAGGTCTGAGATCGCTGCCACTATCTTTGCTCCTGGATGGTCCAATTGGATCTAAACTGTCCCAAAGAGACGGTGAATGTAAAGAGCGCATCCTGTTGATCCCAGGGATACTGCAAAGTCCCTGGTAGAATAAGAGGAGGATTTGGTTTGCCTAATTGGGAGTTGTATTACCAAGCTACAAATTTGATCTGGGTTAAGGAATGGATAACATTAAGAAACACTAGATTGTTGACATTAGAAGGACATGATCTGTTGTTGGGGTGGCATGCTTTTTTATGGTATAAAGGAACCAAATCACAGGGGTACTTTAGAAGACATTATATACGGGAGTCTCTGTGGTTAAACTGGGAGAAGACTAAAAGACAATGTTATTTGAAAATTCCAATCTGGCTATCAACTATTGAAGCATTTTCTTATCCTATAATATATCAAAAGGAACAAACAGTTAGATATGGTGAAATAATGAATGAAAAGGGTGAACTTAAATCTATACAAAAATTAGAGGAACAAGGTATAAAGATGAATTGGTTTTCATATGCGCAAATACATTCAAGGTATGATAAAGACTCTAAAACAGAAAGTTTCTATGATAAACTGACTGATCTAGGTAAGATTTTGACAGGTAGGTGATTAAAAAATTGTATGGATATTTATTAGAAATTAAACTAGAAGAACAAGTTAAAGAAACAATGATTGCTTGGGCGAAAAATTTTGGATATGGGATTGATCTAGAAAAATGGCAAAAAATGTGGTCTCAAAATTATAAAATGACAATGTCAACAGCATATAAAAAAAATTTGTATAAGATGTTTTACAGGTGGCATTTTTCCCTGACAAGAATAGCAAGAATGTTCAAGAACAAATCAGAAAAATGTTGGAAATGTCATCAGACACCTGGCTCATGTTACCATATGTGGTGGACTTGTGCGGATGCTAAAAAATATTGGACTAAAATCCACACGTGGTTGGAAAAAATGACAAAAAAGCATATAGATTTGAAACTAGAGATATTTTATTGGGAATTTTACCTGAAATATATAGTAACGAATTGAAATACCTAATTGTAAATGTATTAACAGCGGCTAGGATTGGATTTGCTAAAAATTGGAAAAATGAGAAAATACCATCACAGGAGGAAATCATTAAGAAAATATTGGAATGTGCTGAAATGAGTAGATTGACATTTGAAATTAGAGAACAAGATGATAAACAATTTTATAAAATCTGGGATCTATTCTATCAATGGTTAGAAAATAAAACATGGTAATGAAATATGTAGATTCTTAGAAAATAATAAATATATAAAGATGTATTCTTTTCTTATATCTACAAAATGATTGTAGGATAGATTTGAGATGATAATATGAACTGTCACAAAACAATTTAAGTAAAATATGATTATTCCTAAAACATGAATGAATAAAACTATAGTCAAATGATCGATTAACAATGATATTAATGTATTTAGTACTTGATTGAAAATATGAGAATATATACAATGTAATTGCAATTGAAGACTATGAAATGGAAGCACAAAACAATTTGTAAACCAACCGGCACACTGTATGTATATATATGGAAGATGGCTTGATGTTTTTATGTTTTGTTTGTCTATGTTCATCTTAAAAACCAATCAAAATTATTTTAAAAAGAAAGAAAGTTTCTCCTTATTTCCAGGTTGAATCTCTCCTTGATCAGCTTCCATCCATTATTCCTTGTCTGGCCTACAGGCGCTTTAGACCAGGGGTGGGATTCTACCAGTTCACACCTATTCGTTAGAACCGGTTGTTAACACTCTAAGCAGTTCGGAGAACCGGTTGTTAGAAGAAATTACTGGGCTAATCCTGTAAGGAAGGCAGGAAGGAAACATTCTCAGGAACGTCTCTGGAGTTTTTTTTCCCTCCTTTGCTGGTACTTTGCTTGTGTGGAGGGACCATTCAAAGTTACAATGGCACTGAAAAAAGTGACTTATGACCGTTTTTCACACTTGCAGCATTCCCAGTCATGAGAGGTCAGGTGAGGAGATGCGTGCCTCGATGTGAGTGATGTTGAGTTGGCCATGCCTAGCCAATAACATGACCACCAAGCCACGCCCACTACCTAAGCCACACCCACAGAACCGGTTGTTAAAATTTTTGAATCCCACCCCTGCTCTGGACCATGTTCTGAGCCTTTCATGTAGTCCTTTAAAAAAAGAAAAGAACTGAAAAGTTTGACCTGGCATGTTTTTAATCACCATGGAGTTGAATTTTCTTATTACTTCTTCAACATTAAAAATAACTTCAGAACTGCAAGTTTTATGCTTGTCGGATAAGTTCATTTTTAATCCATTTAAAGGGAAATAAAAATATGTGCTTCCAGCTTTGTACGCCTTTATTATTTTGTAGTGTACAGCAAAAGGGTGAGTACAGTGTCCATGGAAAGTTTCAAAATGTGAAGAGTTTGGCTGAAATCGATTCTCAAAGAAGTTGTGGAAGTTAACTCAAACTATCCTTTCCTGTGGCGAAACCATTTCTGGGTTGATAAGCTACTGATAAGAAGGCTTTGAATGTTAACCACTAGAAATTGTCTGATGGTTACATCAAAAGGAATTTATGATCTGCAGACTTGAGAACTGTGGGAATTATTTAACTTTATCGGGCAACCAAAAAATATTGAGGAAAATCAAAAATTTCTTTTGAATGAAATTGAAAAGGATATTATAGAGGGCCCTAAAAGTATAACTTGCAAGAAAGAGATAGAAATGTTTTGAAACAAGGTGAGCCGCAAATAAATTTAATATATTATATATATAATATAATATGTATAATATGTATGATCTCCAGCACCATAAAGCCTACAAACTTGAAATTCGGCACATATGTTCCACTTGGCTTCTAGTTGCTCACTAAGAAAGGATCTTTCCAAATGGCCATCAGAGATTTAGAATATTTCCTATATTATTATTTTTATTAACACGCTCTGATGCTAAGGAATTCTACTCCCCCTCCCCACCTGAAAAGAAATATCTTCCAAATACAAAACACAAGCAGAGAAGTTTCAGTTTCAGAGCAGCACCAAGCAACTTCACTACAAAATAGTTGAGCTAAGCCACGCCCAGGCTCCTTGCTGTCTCCTTCTTGCTCATACAGCAAATACTCTTTCAGTTTCCAAACAGCCCTAAACACACATGGACAGGATGCTAGCCAGATGAATAAAGATGGATGCTGGTAGGCAGAGGCAGAATTTTTTTCCTCTTATTTTCTTCCCCCAAAACTGAGCCCAACCACAGTTTCGTAGCAAAGCACAGGTATCGAGCTATAAATAAATAAATCTAGATATTGGGTGTAAAAATGGAGCTGGAGAACTACAGATAGTTCTCAACTTACAACTAGTTCATTTAGGACCCATTCAAAGGTAAACAGCACTGAGAGCAGAGACATATGACCGTTTTTCACACTTAAGGACCATTGCAGCTTCCCCTGTTATCACGTGATTAAAATTCAGATGCTTGGCAACTGGCATGTACTTATGATGGTTGCAGTATCTCAGGGTCACATGACCCCCTTTTGTGACCTTCTGACAAGCCAAGTCCATGGAGAAGCCAGATTCACTTAATAGTCACATCACTCACTTAACAACTGCAGTGAGTTTGGTGGCTTTGCCTGAAAAGTAAGAAATATTGGACAAAAATATGAACATGGATAAAAGAAATTACGGCCATTCAATTAGAATTTAAAGCAGAAATCTTTTTCCTGGGAATAATAAAGGGGGAACGTGCAAAAGAAATAAAATATTTAATTTTATATATAATTACTGCAGCGAGGATAGCGTTCGCAGAGTGTTGGAAAGGAGACCGTATGCCGACAGAAAATTTGATAATCCAAAAAATCTACGATTGTGCTGAAATGGATAAACTTACTCTAAAATTAAAAGAAAAAGAAGACTCAAAATATTATACAGTTTGCAAAAACTGGTATAATTGGATAAATCATACAAAGCAGCGAGTAAATATACAAGGAAGGAAGAATATTAAGAGATTAGGGTAGGAGTAATAACCAGATACATGAAATGAGAATTAGAATAATGTTTGATATGTAAGCACTGTCTAATTAATTTGTAACGTGTAATGTTTTATTTTTTCATTTTTAACGAAATGTTTTGTATTTTGTATTTATCTTTTTAATGAGTTTTTCAAAATTAAAAAAAAAAAAAGCCAACCACAGGGATTCCCTTAACAATTGTGGCAAGGAAACAGAAACGCTGGGCCCAATTATTGGTCCTAAGTCTACCTCTAACTGTGAGAGTGGTGGGGTCATAACTTTGACGGTGGATTGTAACTCATCTTTTTCCGGGGCCGCTGTAACTTTTAAGCACCTTAAACTCATCAAGGAGAGAAGCAACCTGGGACTAAGGAGGAATTTCCCGACAGGGAGAACAATTAACCAGTGGAACAAATTGTCTCCAGAAGTTATGGGTGCTCCAACACTGGAAGTTTTGAAGAAGAGACTGGATGGCCATTTGTCTGAAACGGTGTAGGGTTTCCTGCCTAAGCGGGGGGGTGGACTAGAGGACCTCCAAGGTCCTTCCGACTCTGTTATTCTGTTAATCTGTAAATCGGCAGGAGACCCATTTATATAGCAGACATTACAGCCTCCCACAGGCAGACTTTGCACCACATTGTTGTGTCTGCTCAATTTTTGCACCACACCCTGCAGACAGTTCAGGATCAAAACTATGCTCTAGGTTCTAAGGCAGGTGTTTTCTCTTCTGATGGCACTATTTGTTCATTGATTTACTATTTTTTAGAAACAATCCAACGTGGGTGAACATATCCAGTACGTCTTCCTTCTATTTTTCTCCACAACAACAACCTTGTGGAGTGAGTTGCATTGAGAAAGAGTGATGAGCCCAAAGCTACACAGCTGGCTTTCATGCCTAGGGCGGGACTAGAACTCTCTGTCTCCTGGTGATTGGTCCATGGCCACCCAGCCGGCTTTCATGCCTAGGGCGGGACTAGAACTCTCAGTCTCCTGGTGATTGGTCCATGGCCACCCAGCTGGCTTTCATGCCTAGGGCGGGACTAGAACTCACCATCTCCTGGTGATTGGTCCATGGCCACCCAGCCGGCTTTCATGCCTAGGGCGGGACTAGAACTCCCCGTCTCCTGGTGATTGGTCCATGGCCACCCAGCCGGCTTTCATGCCTAGGGCGGGACTAGAACTCCCCGTCTCCTGGTGATTGGTCCATGGCCACCCAGCTGGCTTTCATGCCTAGGGCGGGACTAGAACTCCCCGTCTCCTGGTGATTGGTCCATGGCCACCCAGCTGGCTTTCATGCCTAGGGCGGGACTAGAACTCCCCGTCTCCTGGTGATTGGCCCAAAGTCACCCAGCTGGCTTTCATGCCTAGGGCGGGACTAGAACTCTCAGTCTCCTGGTGATTGGCCCATGGCCACCCAGCTGGCTTTCATGACTAAGGCAGGACTGGAACTCACCTTCTTCTGGTGATTGGCCCAAGGTCAGATAGTTGGCTTTATGGTTAAGGTGGGACTAGAACTCTCAGTCTTCTGGTGATTGGCCCAAGGCCACCCCACTAGCTTTCACACCTAGGCAGGACTTGAACTCACAACCTCCTACCATAACCACTAGACCAAACTGGCTCTCAATTTTGTACTACTCACTACTACAAGTGGTCCTCAACTTAGGACCACAATTCAGCCCAAAATGTCTGTGGTTAAGTGAGACATTTGTTAAGAAAGGGGGGTTTTTTTGCCCTGTTTTATGACACGGTTGTTAAGGGAATCGCCGCAATTGATTAGTAAGCAACACAGTTGTTCCATGAATCTGGCTTCCTGAACTGACTTTGTTTGTCAGAAGGTTGCAAAAGATGATGGACCACGTGACCCAGGGATGCCACAACCGTCATCAATGTGAATCAAAGGCCAAGCGTCTGAATTCTGATCACGTGATCCTGGGGATGCTGCAAAGGTCTTAAGCAGGTCTGCCGTTCAACCTGTCAGGTGTGGCTCCATTCAAAATGCAAGAAAAAACCCCACCTTAGACTCCATTTTTACAGAGAAAATGACTTTTACTGAATACGAAGCAGTAGCAGCAGAAGAAATACAAGATCTGAAGGAAAAGGCATGGAAATTACATATAGAAAGTTATCCCAAGTCCCCACCCCCAACAATTCAAACTGGACATCCAATCTGAGGTGTGCATAACGTCATGTGGGTACATTTTCAAGTGGCGTCTCAGACATCTGGTAGGCCAAGCCAGCTGACCTTGGCCTAGACAAGAGAAGCGGCTGCATTTGCGCAATGAGCAAGTAATCATCCCAACTTTTACAATTCACACAACTTCAACCTCCAGCACTCTTCCCTGCACAAGGCCCAGTTATTCCTCCCCCCCTCCCCCATTTCTACAGCAGCCAGAAAGAGTCGAGCAAAAATCTTGGAGGCTGACACAACCTCAGTGAGTGTGTGTGCTCTACGTTTTTAAAAAAGCACATTTTTTCAATGCCATTACTTACCTCCTACTGCAGCCCCGGTGACTGAAACGGCTGAGGCGTGGCAAATTGCTCTGCTGTGCGATTCAGCTCTGCTAAAATAACCAGGAAATAAAGTCCAGGAAAGAGAAGGAGCCGGTAGGCGGGGAACACTCAGCGGAACTACCGGTTCGTCCAAACCAGTCTGAACCGGTAGAATCCCCTCCCTGGTCTTAAGTGTGAAAAACAGTCATAAGTCACTTTTCTGAGTGCCGTTTTAACTTCGAACAGTCACTAAAGGAACTGTTGTACGTCAAGAACTACCTTGTAGAGTAAGTTTTTCTTACTATATTATTTGGCTTATTCCCTGCCCTTTCCTAAGTCTCGCTGGAGCTGATATTTAGAAAAATCAGCCTTATATATACCAGAAATATACTATTAAAATATTTGCACGTATGGAGGGAAAGGCCTTTGCCACAATATGTTTTTCTGTTTATTAAAATTTTATCACCTTCTGATTTCCTATTTGGATAGGCTAAAACAGCAGGGGAGAATGTTATTAAATGGAAATGATTTGAAGTGTCAGCAGCTGCTAAATGCCAAATCTTAGGGGGGAAAAAATGTAATGAAAGGTTTTATCCAAGCTGGTACAGGGGAGATTATGGAACGTCCCTACAGGTTAAACTAAAATTGCTAATGAGATCCCTTTTTCTTGCACGAACATCTCGCTTTTTAAGTTGCAAGCTTTTAAAAAGCCATAATAGCAGCACGACAAAGCAAGCAGATGGGGCTATTCCGTTTTATTTATTTAAAATATTTATATCCCGCCGCCTGGCAAAATATATACCCCACCCACTATATTGTACAAGAGTTTAAATACAATTCAGTGAAAAATTAGACAAGTAACCTAAAACAAGAGAAGAAATAGCACAGTCTGTCTTCATAAACCATGCGGTATTTCCATCACAATCCCAATGTGGATTAAATTACATTTACCTGGGCGGGAGCATGAAGTGGTTCCATCTTAGGCCCAGTACTCTCCAACATTTTCATAAGCAATTTAGATGAGGGGATAGGAGGAGAACTCATCAATTTGGCAGAAGACACTAAGTTGGGAGGGGCTAGCCAACACCCCAGAAGATAGGCTCAATATTTATTTATTTATTAGAATTTGTCAAACAAAAATGAGAACAAGAATAAGAGAATAAAAATACAATGACAGAGACAATAGGCAGGTTAGAGCACTGATGCACACCCCCTCTACTGACCACTTAAGTATAAAGTAAGGCAATGGTGGGATTCAAATTTTTTTACTACCAGTTCTGTGGGTGTGGCTTGGTGGGTGTGGCAGGGGAAGGATACTGCAAGATCCCCCTTCCCTCCCCTCCCCACTAGCCTGCTTTCCAGCTCCCTTCTCCTGTGCAGGGCAATCAAAGGAGACCCAGACTAACAGCTGGGACTTGATGGGAGGCAGAGAAGAGATGGGGTTGGCGGGGCCAGTCAAGGGTGGGATTTGCCGGTTTTCCAAACTATTCAAAATTTCTGCTACCAGTTTTCCAGAACTAGTCAGAACCGGCTGAATATACCACCTCTGAAGTAAGGTCCACAGAAGTCAATTTGTGACTGAAACTGTGAAAATTTGTAGCCGAGACAACTGCATCAGGTGGGGAATTCCAGACAACTCTGTCACAGTCATCATATTTTTTACAGTCAAGTTTAGAATGATTTGCATTGAGTTTGAAGCGGTTGTTTGTGCACGTATTATTGCGATTAAAACAGAAAAATTCATTTACAGGTAAAACACGACTACATACACTTTTGTGTGCAATACCTAGGTCTGACCTCAAGCGATGCAGTTCTAAGTTGTCCAAGGCAAGAATTTTGAGCCTAGTAGCCTAGGGAATTCCATGGTGTGCAGAAGAGTGCAAGGCTTTTCCCATGAAGCACTTCGAGCAATGGGATCCTACCTGTTCCACTACCGGTTCAGTGATCGTGTGCACGCACCCAACACACGCACGCAGCTTTCCACATACCAGCTGATGCCTGTAGTGCCAATCAGCTGCGACGATAAAGGAGAGAAGAAAAGCACAGGTGTGGGTGGGAGGGCCAATCCTGCCCCTTTCTTTCTCCTCTCAGCTGATCTTCAGAGCCTTTTTTTTACTACCGGTTCAGGCGAACCGGTCTGAACCGCTAGCCTACCACCTCTGAGTACATCTGAACCTGCTCGACTGTACTTGATCGAGAAGGAATGTCCCCATCTGGACTTTGTTTTTCCTTAAAGACGTTTTGTTCTCATCCAAGAAGCTTCTTCGGTTTTGACTGACTGGTGGAGGGTGGAAGGGTTTATGTTCCTCTGGTCGTTACTCTTTTTCTGAAGAACTGAACTGAACGGAAGAAGCTTTCTTAGAATGAGAAGTGAAATGTCTTCCTAAGAAAAACAGTTGCAATTTGGAAAAGTACCTTTGGGGATAACCAAAGGTTATCTAGATTGGATTTTACTTTAATGATCTTCCATCTGGGACTTCTTGTCTTGCTTTAAATGCTTTGGAGAATCGATTGACACCCCCCCCTCTTCTCTATGACGACCTTTCAAGTACTGGAATATGTTATTATGTCACCCCTAAAGCTTCTCTTCATTGCGCTAGACATACCAAGTTATCTCAACCAATCAGAATACAGCTGGAAGGCACCTTGAGGTCTGATCAAGGAGGAGACCCTATACCAGGGGTGTCCAACCTTGGCAATGGCCCCCCAGTATCTTCTTAAAAACCTCCAGTGATGGAGCACCCACAAGTTCTCAAGGCAAGTCATTCCACCAGTTAGTTGTCCTCACTGTTGGAAGTTTCTCCTTAATTCAAGGTTGCTTCTCTCCTTGATCAGTTTCCATCCACTGTTTCTTGTCCTACCTTCCGGGGCTTTGGAAAATAAGTCGACCCTCTCTTCATTCTTGATCATTCATCATACAATTTCACCTCCAGGCTTCCTAATCCTTTTGTTGCTCTTCTCTGAACTCTTTCTGGAGTCTCAACATCATGTGGAACCAAAATTAAATGCCATAAGAATAGGAGAGGAAAGGAGAGGATGGGATGGAATGGGATGGGATGGAATAGAATTCTTTATTGGCCAAGTGTGATTGGACACCCAAGGAATTTGTCTTTGGTGCAAATGCTCTCAGTGGACATAAAAGAAAAGAGATATTCATCAAGAATCATCAGGTACAACACTTCATAATAGTCGTAGGGTACAATAAACAATCAAATCATACTAGGAAACAGTCAATTTAAAAAATCGTAAGGATATGAGCAACAAAGTTACAGTCATACAGTCCCAAGTGGAAGGGGATGGGTGATAAGGAGTGATGAGAAGATTAATAGTAATAGTAGTGCAGACTTCGTAAATAGTTGAACAGTGTTGAGGGAATTATGTGTTTAGCAGAGTGATGGCGTTTGGGGAAAAACCTGTCCTTGTGTCTAGTTGTTCTGACGTGCAGGGCTCTATAGCATCATTTTGAGGGTGGGAGTTGAAACAGTTTATGCCCAGGATGTGAGGAGTCTGTAGATATTTTCACAGCCCTCTTTTGGACTCGTGCAGGATATACAGGTCCTCGATTGTGGTCTTCTCAAGAATACGAGGACGAGGAGGAGACAGCCTCTCTTCTAGATTTATTTTATTCCATTGCAGTATTTAGAAGGGCAGAACGAGGTTGCATAACAATAAAACAGAACACTTTATTTTAAAAGAATTACAAACGCTGATTGAAAGACCCCTGGTGATTAGATGATGGGTTAATGTTCTGTTACGAATATTATTAAAGATCCCTGCTTGCTTTGTTTTTTGTTTTACTGGCTGGTGAGATTAATTTCGTGTCAATATTCTACACAGCCATGTGGTGTCACCCCAGCACAGATGATCAAACCTGAGAGAAGCTGCATTCAACAGCGTGTAAAAATCTGTAGAGATTCTCAATCGTTCAGGTTATGCTTCTTCCAAAGGTGCCTTTTAAGGAAGCAACTGGACTTCAGAAAAAGGACCTTTAGTGACACTGAAAACCTGAACGATTGAGAATCTCTACAGACTTTTAGCTACAATTTGGGGTGGACACCCTTCGAATGATGTGGGAGCATGAATGGATTTCCAGAAAAACTGTAGGCTGCGGGAGCCGTTTGCACCACACCGGTGACCTTGAAGACACAGATAAACCTCCAAGTGGCCTCAATGACCCTCAAAAAGGATGCAAATGAGTAGTTGTCTGCAAGGAATATAAATCTTTCCATTCCCCACTATCCTTTCAGAGCTGAAGAAGCTTCTTGGATGAGAAGTGAAATGTCTTCAAAAACAAGAAGAAGAAGAAGAAGAAGAAGAAAAAGAAGAAGAAGAAGGAGGAGGAGGAGGAGGAGGAGGAGGAGGAGGAGGAGGAGGAGGAGGAGAGAAGAAGAAGAAGAAGAAGAAGAAGAAGAAGAAGAAGAAGAAGAAGAAGAAGAAGAAGAAGAAGAAGAAGAAGAAGAAGAAGAAGAAGAAGAAGAAGAAGAAGAAGAAGAAGAAGAAGAAGAAGAAGAAGAAGAAGAAAGTTTAGCTGCCTCCCGAAAAAGGACCTTTGGGATTCAATTATGTGGTTTATTGTAATTTGTGGAATTTTGGTAGAGAGTTTCGGAAGAACAGGATCTCAACCAGAGGAACACTGCTAGGATCATCAGCTCCAACCTCTCATAAAAGGTGCAAATGCTAGCCATCATAGCTAAACCCAAGTATGAAAAACATCAGTGAGTGTTTCTAGTACGTTGCGTTCAAAGGTATAACCTGGTAAAAGACAAAGAACCGCTGCTGAAATTGGGTATGGTTGCTTTAACGAAAAGAAGGGTGAGGGGTGACATTGAGAGCAGCGTTCCAATATCTAAAGGAGATGCGATCAAGTTATTTCTCAAAGCAACAGGCAAGAAGCAACGGATGGAAACTAACCAAGGAGAGAAGTCATCTGGAACTAGGGATCAATTTGTTAACGATGGGAGCAATCGACCAACGGAGCAGAAATTGCCTTCAGAAGTTCTGGGTGCTCCTTCACTGGAGGCTTTCAAAAAAGAGACTGGGCTGCCATTTGTCTGAAATCATATAGGGTATAGGGTCTCCTTCTATCTAGTCCATCCCCTGGCCTCCTGCTCGAACAGGGGGTTGGACTAGAAGACCTCCAAGGTCCCTTCTATGTCCTAATGTAACCCCAGTGGGAAAAGGAGAGCGCAGTCATTTCCATCTCGTGCACATATAGACGTCTTGCTTTGAAGTCCACAAGAAACGTCCCACAAGGATCAAAGCGAGAGAAATGTGGCCCATACAGGAGCCAGATCTAAAAAGCCAGCGAGGGGGGAGGCCCTGGGTTGCCTCGTTGTGGTGTGAGTCCCTAATTCCCACACCCAATTCTACAGCATCCGAGTGGGATGATGACAACACAGCAAAGTCTAATTTATCTTCCCTGCTGTGACTCCCAGATAAGGATCTATTAATTCTTGAAGGCATCCCGCTTGCTTTGGAAGAGCAGAAATCCGAAATGAAAGGAGTTGGGTTTTTGTAAATTCTTCATCACTCTGTACTTGATGCTGGGTTTGGGGTTGCGGGGAGCAAATTAAAAATATGCCCGTTGTAATTTTCTTGCGTTCGAGGTAGCGTTTTTATATATCTCCTAAACTGTCCAAAATCATGACACCGAGCAGAAGAAAAACCATTATATCCAATCAACATACCTCCCTAGGCTGGATGAGTACATCATCCTAAGCCATAACTCAAGTTTTACTCTACAGCTAGTCTTCACAATACTTCATTTAGTGACCATTTGAAGTTCTAGACTCGCCTTAGCCATGAAAGCTGACTGGGTGACTTTGAGCCAATCATCAGGAGGCTGTGAGTTCTAGACCCGCCTTAGCCACGAAAGCCAGCTAGATGACTTTGGGCCAATCACCAGGATCCTCTGAGTTCTAGTCCCGCCTTAGGCATGAAATTGACTGGGTGACTTTGGGCCAATCACCAGGAGACAGTGAGTTCTAGTCCCGCCTTAGGCATGAAAGCTGGCTGGATGACTTTGGGCCAATCCCTCTCGCTCAGCCCAAGCCTACCTCACAGGGTTGTTGTTATGGGTAAAACAGGAGGAAGAATATGTGAAGGATACGTTCGCCATCTTGTGTTATTTATAAAAATAACAAAGGCAGGATGCAAATAAATAAACAAAAATAAAACAAATAAAAAGAGGCTGGTTAGCAATCAATCCGTTTAATTGGATCTTTTGGCTGGTTCACACCCCTGGAGAAGATGATATGAATGATTATTTTTTTTGGCTCTCCAACATAACTAACCCTCTCTACTGAACATCTGCATAGCCTCTACGATTATTCTGCCAGGAAACAGAAAAATCCGAAAATAAACGGCTAATGATGCCTGTTCCATGAAGTGTGTCCCTGGGATGCAGGAAACAAATAAACAAACAACAAAAGCAATTAAAAGTTAGAGCAACTTCACAGCAATCTAAATAAACCATTCATACAACGTGCATATATGTATTTTTAATTTGTTTCGCATTATGGCTCTTTCCGTTTCGAGGACTGAGGCCAAGCTGCGTATTTTTACAAACTGTCGAGCTGCCAATGCAATCCTAAATTGCATTAACGTGTTTGTGTGTGTGTGTGTGTGTTCAATCAAGAGATACTAATTCCACTCTATAAAGCCTTAGTAAGGCCACACCTAGAGTACTGCATCTAGGTTTGGTCACCACACAATAAAACAGAAGTTGAGACTCTAGAAAGAGTGCAGAGAAAAGCAACCAGGATGAGGGGACTGGAGACTAAAACATGTGAAGAACGGTTGCAGGAACTGGGCCTGGCTAGTCTAGGGAAGAGAAGGACCAGGAGAGACAGGAGAGCATCTTCCAAATTTGAGGGGCTGCCCCAGAGAGAAGAGAAGGGGGTCAAGCTATTCTCCAAGGCACCCGAAGGCCAGACAAGGAACAGTGGATGGAAACTGAACCAGGAGAGATTCAGTCTGGAAATAAGGAGAAACTTTCTGATAGTGAGAACAATTAGAAGTTGCCTTCAGTAGTTGTGGGAGCTTCATCCCTGGAAGCTTTCAAGAAGAGACTGGACTGCCATCGGTCAGAAATGGTGTAGGGTCTCCTGCTTGGGCAGGGGGTTGGACTAGATGACCTACAAAGGCCCCTTCCAACTCCGTTATTCTGTTCTCTTCTGCTTCCTCCATCCATAGTTCAGCACAGAGTTGCAAGCAGAGGGACAGGCTCATCCAGGAAGATTTGAATCGAAATGGCAGTGCAGTCCTGCCCCAAAAGCCAACCCAGTTCCAGGCTGCATAAACAGAGGGAAAGAATTAAGATCACATGAAGTGCTGATACCCCTTTATAAGACCTTGAAGGTCAGGCCACACTTGGTTGCCACGATGTAAAAAAGATGTGGAGACTCTAAAAAGAGAGCAGAGAGGAGCAACAAAGAGGATTAGGGGACTGGAGGATAAAACATAGAAAGAACGGGTGCAGGAACTGGGCACGTCTAGTCTGATGCAAAGAAGGACTAGGGGAGACAGGATAGCCGTCTTCCAACATCTCAGGGGCTGCCCCAAAGAAGGGGGAGTCAAGCTATTCTCCAAAGCCCCCGAGGGCAGGACAAGAAGCAATGAATGGAAACTGATCAAGGAGTGAAGCAACCTGGAATTAAGGAGGAATTTCCTGACAGGGAGGACAATTAACCAGTGGAACAGCCTGCCACCAGAAGTTGTGCGTGCTCCATCCCTGGAGGTTTTTAAGAAAAGACTGGACTGCCATTTGCCCTGAATAGCATAGAGTCTCATTTCTTGATCAGGGGGTTAGACTAGGAGACCTCCAAGATCCCTTTCCAACCCTGCTATTTTGTTGTTCTATGTTCTAACCTTAATGATGTCATCTGATCTATGATTATTTAGAAAGCAGTTCCTCTTGAGTGTAATGGGGTTTTTTCCCCCCCTGATGTTAGTGGATACAGAATCCCAATTAAAGAAAGCAATTTATCCATGATGGGGAAGAGAGGGGAAAGTGGAAGTTTGATGAAAACAGCAATTACCGCTTCATGGTTGTTGTTGTTTTGATGTTGCTGGGCCTGTTTTCTCCACAACCCCAAATATCTCAGTATATTCTGGCAAAGCTTAGGGAATCACGTATCGCCTGGGGGCCTTCATTTCGCTGGCAAAACACTGTTTGCTCTTCCCAGAGGCTCATCTATCTACTTTTAATGATTCACCAATTTTCTTTAAACAACTTTGATAATAAAATAGGGGGCAAAAAAGTAATTTGTTTGATGTATGTATATGTGTGTGTGTGTATGTATATGTATATGTAGATATGTGTGTGTGTGTGTGTGTGTGTATATGTAGATATATATATATATATATGTATGTATATATATATATGTATACGTATAGGTATGTATAGGTATGTATATGTATATATATATATGTATGAATATGTATATGTATATATGTATGTATGTATGTATGTATGTATGTATGTATGTATGTATGGCATTCAGCTTTGTTCGGGTATTTTCCCGCATCGTTGTAGTTGTGCTTTTAAAGTTGTAGCAACGTTTCGGCAGAATCTCATCTGCCATCATCAGGCTTCTGTATAGATGATGATGGTGATGATGATGATAGATAGATAGATAGATAGATAGATAGATAGATAGATAGATAGATAGGAGAGATAGATGATGATGGCAGATGAGATTCTGCCGAAACGTTGCTACAACTTTAAAAGCACAACTACAATGACGTGGGAAAATACCCGAACAAAGCTGAATGCCATATATGTAAGTACCCGTGAAAACTTAAGAAAACAAATATATATGTATATGTATATTCATAGATTTTCATGGGTACAGGTATACGGTCTTGGCGTGTTCGGGTCTTTTCCGTGTAAGATTGAGAGGATCTTGGTCCCACTCGCCATCTTCAGGCTGGTGCTTTCGCCTTCGTGCTTGTGTGAGCAAAACCGAAAGAACAAAGCGAAAGCAAAGCTTTGCTCGCACAAGCACGAAGGCGAAAGCACCAGCCTGAAGATGGCGAGTGGGACCAAGATCCCTCTCAATCTTACATCGGAAAAGACCGAACACGCCAAGACCTGCATATATGTATGTATGTATGTATATTTGTATATATACAAGGAAGAAGCAGCTGCAATCTCACATCACTCTGAGAAGCACAGAGCCGGAGACAGAAGCCTGAAGATGATGAATGAGACTTCATCGAAACGTTGCCTAGATACTGCCAATCTTACATGGGAGAAAACCCGAATAACCAAAGATCCACATACAAATACCCGTGAGAACCTTAGAAAATATGTTTGTGTGTGTGTGTGTGTGTGTGTGTACGTATATGTGTGTATACACACACACACACACACACACACAGAGATCATAATAACCCAGGCAGGGTTTCTGCTGCTTTGTTTGTCGAGGGCCTAATTTCCCCCACCCTTTTCTTTTTCTTGAAAATTCATGCAGCTATTTAAAATGCAGGTGGAGTTGCTTTGTCAATGGAAAAGGTATGATGTTTAAATAGAGTTTTAATATGAAGGCTCACCAGGACGTGAGTGTCAAGCCGTCTCGAGAGAATGACTCATTCACTGGCGGCATCTTTTCGACTCAGTGGCAGAGAGCGATGTCTCTACCGTTTTGGGTGGGACGTGGAGGGCTCGCCTTCCTCAAATGATTGCACATTGAAAGAGTAACTGTAATCCCAGCCGTCCTTGAATTACGACCGCAGTTGAGCCCAAAACTTCTGGTGTGTGAAGTGTGTGAAGTGAATTTTGCCCCGTTTTATGACCTTTCTTATCCCCAGCTGTTAAGTGAATCACTGCAGTTGTTGCGTTAGTAATGTGCTTCTCAAGGGGATCTGTCTTCCCCACTGATTTTGAAGGTTGCAAAGGGGGATCAGGTGACATTGCAACCATCATAAATACGAGTCACTTGCCCAATGTCGAAATACAGATCACACGAGCTCACGGGGGCTACAATGGCTGTAAGTGTGAAAAACGGCGATAAGTAATTTTTGTCAATGACACTGTAACCGTCAGGATTCCAGCAGTTTCCCCCCCAATTAAATTGTAAGTCTCGAGCCAAACTTCCAAAACTCCAAAAGGATTTATTGGGAGTTCACATGTCCAGTGCTGCTTGGATGCAGCCGACTCTGAGGCACATCATTCCTTGTCACTCTTGACCCTGGTTTCCCCCACCCCACCCCCTGGGTGTGTCGTAATTCATATTCTCCAATGGGACAGATCAATAGCCCGGAGTCATCAATCATGTTCTCCAACTAGAATTTTGTGCAGCAGAAACTTCAGCCACCTAGTTACTACCTTTGAAAAACTATTTATGGAATGCACTTTTGATTTCCAAGCTGCCACACTGCTCCCCCCTCCCTTTCTGTTAGCAACTCTAAAAAAAGACCATAGAAATATTTTATGAGTTGACATTCGGCTCCCCTCACTTCTTGAAGGTGACCAGTACAACACAAAAAGAAAACAAATTTATTGCAGATGTAGGATTTAGGGTTGCGAACCCTCCCTCCCCCCCTCAGGCTTCATTGACAGTAACTTTCCACAGATGCTAAATGAACTGTTGTGAGTTCCAACCTATAGAGTTGGAAGGGACCTTGGAGGTCATTTAGTCCAACCCCCTGCTCTTGCAGGGCACCTATACTACTTCTTGAAAGCCTCCAGAGTTTTCTCCTCAGTTCTGCAGTAAGTTGCTTCTCTCCTTCATTAGTTTCCATCCGTTGTTTCTTGTCTTGCCCTCTGGTGCTTTGGAAAATAAGTTGACCCCTCCTCTTCTTTTGGGCAGCCCCTCAAATATTGGAAGCAGGGGTGGAATTCAATTATTCTTAACAACCGGTTCTGTGGGCAAGGTGGCCATGTATGGGTGGGTGCCCCCCCCCTCCAACTGCACAGAATCATAACAACCAGGAGGCTATTGAACCGCTCCCAACCAGTCCCCAATCCCACCTCCTGGGCTCTGGAAAACCTGGCCGTAACATCGGGTTCCCCACAGCTGATCCTCAGAACTTTTCTGACAAAGGGAAACAAGAAATACCTTGTGGCTGGGGGGAAAAAAACAATAACAAAATCAAACATACTCCCCAAATTTTCAATACAAAAAAAAACTAAGGAAAAAGAGAAAAGGAAGGAAAAAGAAAGAACAACACAAACCCAAGTAAACCAACCCCCCCCCCCCCCCCCCACCAAAACCAACACCCCCACCCCCCCCCCCCCCCCCCCAACCCCCCCCCCCACCCCCCCCCCAACCCCCCCCCCCCCCCCCCCCCCCCCCCCACCCCCCCCCCCCCCCTCCTGTAATCCCTCATACATTTTAACTTCTAGGCCCCTAATCTTTTGTGTTGCTCTTCTCTGAACTCTTTCCAAAGCCCGTTTTGCTCTCTGTTCAAAACAAAACGAGGGAGGTTTTTTTGCTTTATCGGTGGACTGAATTTATGTACTGCATGGTCTTAATAGAAGCTGTCAGAAGCCCATTCTTAGCTTCATTATGGTCTTAAATAGCAGATAGAATTTCCTTCCAAAACAGGGTGATTTGGTATTCCTGGTAGGGAACACTTTCGGAAATGGTAGGGTTTCCGAAACACCGGGATCCATCCCGTCCCACGTTTGGGATTTGTCAGTAGCTGGGTAAGAGCAGCCAAGGAGATCTAAAGACACAAAGAGCTGGGATGTTAATCAGCGATGACATTTATTGCTATTTACAATGGATTACAATGAAGAATTGGTGCGGTTCTTGTTCAAACAAAATGTTTTGGTCCTATTCTAAGGGAAAGCACATGCGAATATCAATGCTGGATATTAGCAAAAAATAAAAATAAAAAAATAGCCTGCAATGGGTTTCTTTAGTTTTGGCACAAAGATTCCTTAAAATGTCTTAAATGTCAAAGGCTCACAGCCTTTATCTCTTTTCTTCTCTTCCAGTGACTTATCTAATTGTAGGCTTTGGCACACTCATCCCTTCCTTAGGCAGCCAAAGGAAACGAGTCCTTGCTACAGAGGGGTGAAAGGACAAAGCAGAATAACAAGTGTAACAGAGTTAACGGGGCCTTAGAGGCCTTGCAGTCCAACCCGCTGCTCAAGTAGGAAACCCTGAACAATTCCAGACAAGTGGCTATCCAATCTCTTCTTCAAGACCTCCAGTGATGGAGCAGCCACAGCTTCTGGTAGCAAGCTGTTCCACTGGTCCATTGTTCTTCTCACCGTCAGGAAGTTTCTCTTTGGTTCTGGGTTGCTTCTCTCCTTGATTAGTTTCCATCCATTGCTTCTTCTCCTTCCTTCAGGGGCTTTAGAAAATAAATGGACCCTCGCCTCTTCTTTGTAGGGGCCCCTCAAATATTGATATGGAAAGCCACCCCCTCCTAAAAGAATTAAATATTCTGAGGAAGGCTATTTTTAAAGAGGGCAGATTATTATATTTCCTCAAAGGGAAAAATGGAGAAACATACTTTTTTTGAGACAGAAAGCAGCCCCCTCTTCTTAATAGCCCTCAGCAGATGTCACCACTTAAGAGACAAAGAGATAGATAAAGGGGCGGGATTCTACTGGTTCACACTGGTTCTATAGAACCGGTTGTTATGATTCTGTGCAGTTCAGAGAACTGGCAAATCTGCCCCTGGCTGGCCCCGCCTCTCTCTGCCCTCCCCTCCCCTCCCCTCCCTGGCCAGTCAGTCCTTATCACACAGGTGCAACCTGGCGCACATGCCCGACATTGCTGACTGTGTTTTTCCCCCGCCCAGTCACTCCTTAAGGTATTTCTTTTTCCCCTCTTCCGATGATCGGCTGTTCCGACGATCAGCTGTGCCGGGATCCCCTTCGCTGTCTCACTGCTTTGTCCAGGAGGCTTCTCTGAAGCCCAGGAGGCAAGGGGGGGTGCTCGTGGGGGGAGAGCTGCACACACACACCCCACTCCATTTTTTGCCTTCCTGGGAGCACAGATACACCCCTTGGAGGCTCCCCTGCAGCCCAGGAGGTTCAAAAATGGAGTGCAATCCACATGTGGTTGGAAAAAAATGACAAAAAAACACATAGATTTGAAACCAGAGATATTTTTATTGGGAATTCTACCTGATACATACAGTAAAGATTTAAAATATTTGATTGTAAATGGATTAACAGCAGCTAGCATTGTATTTGTTAAAAATTGGAAAAATGAGAAAATACCATCGCAGGAGGAAACCATTAAGAAAATATTGGAATGTGCTGAAATAAATAGATTGACATTTGAAATTAGAGAGCAAGAGGATAAACAATTTTACAAAATTTGGGACCTTTTCTATCAATGGTTAGACAATAAAATATAATATTAAAATATGTAGAATTTTAGAAAACAATGAATATGTAAAGATGTATTTCTTTTTATTATTATTATTATTATACCTATAAAATGTTTCTAGATAGATTTGGGAGGATTATACGAATTGTTATAAAATAAGCTAAGTTAATTATAGTTATCTCGCAAAGTATGAATGAACAAAATTATAGTCAAATGATTGTTTAATAGTGATACTAGGGTATTTAATTTTTGATTGATAATATGAGTTATTATGCAATGCAACTGTAATTGAGACTATGAAATGGATGCACAAAAAATTGGTAAACCAACCGACACACTGCTTGTACACTTATGGAAGAAAGTGGGATGTTTTTATGTTTTGTTTGTTTTTGTTTGTCTTTAAAAACCAATAAAATCTTTTTAAAAAACAAAAATGCAGTGAAGGGGGAGCTGTGCCCCCCCAGGCCCCGATTTTTGCCTTCCTGAGCCCCAGGGAAGCCTTCTGGGAGCAAAAATTCCCCCCTCCCAGGAGGGTCCCCTGAGGCCCAGGAGGCAAAAGAATGGGGGGGAGGGTGCTGCAAAAAAAAACAAAAAAAGCCACGCCCACCCCTGGATAGATAGCTCTATTCATAAGCAAATACCCTCACCCAAGATCCAACACAGGAAAAAGCCATTAAGCCATAACAGGAATTGCACAACCCCCTTTCAGAACACAAGCCTCTTCACTGCGTCGTCTCAGCAGTCCAAACTTCAACCAAACTAGGGAGCTCAGACAGCCTATAGAGCCAGCTGTGACCCCTACCTAACCCTTACAAAACAGATAGAATACATGTTCTTGCACAAGAACAGGAAGCTCAAGTGCAAAGCTCAGAGAAGGTATAACCCATCTCCCACTCTCAACTCCATGTGGTCAGCTGCTCAGAACCACAAACCCATGTGGTTCTCTTTCATCATTAAACCATCTTTCCAGTCAACCTCCATGTTTCCAGTGTCTTTCTCCGAGCTTGGAACTGAACCAGGTAGATATTTCTTCCCATACTGGAATGCTCCTATCACATCCACCCTAGTCCTTCTTTTCTCTGGACTGGCCAAAGCGAATTCCTACAACTGTCCTTCCTATGTTTCAGTCTCCACACCTTTAATCATCTTAGTTGCTCTTCTCTGCCCTTTTTCCAAAGTCCTAACATCTTTTTTGTAATATGATGAACATTACCGTTACTGTTATCATTGCAAATACTCATCTGACTTATCTGCAAGGCCTCCAGAATCGAACTGAGCTGCTTCCAAATTAATTTATTGGAGCAGAAACGAGCAGACTGTCATCCAGCGGTTGCCAACTTCCTCTTCCATTTGCTAGGCTGGCTTCAGATGTTGGCAACCGTAGCATAATAACACCTGGAAGTGTAAATGTTCTCCATTCCTTACTTCAAGGAATTTGCAGCTGTTTCCATCTGTGGGGATTAAATATGATTAGCTGTCGCTGAAAATTGAACAGGCTTTGGGGAGCGTGAGATTGCGCAAGGAGAAAACTGGCCATGCAGGAAAAATTCCGAAGAACTTGGTGACCGAGTGTCTCTAGAAGACAAGAAACCGTCTCATTACACGAGGGTGGGGAGCAAAGGAAAACTGGTTGTCGTGCAAGAATAGTTGTGTAATACCGTTCCAGCTTCTCCTTCAGAATTAGGATGAATAAGGGTGGCGTCTGGAAAAAAATGATTTAAGGAGGTTCAGCTGTTGGCAGGGCAACAAAATGTTTCTGTCTGCATTATTGTTCTTTTCTTTGACTTTATTTTTGTAAAAAAAAATAAAATGTTTTCTAATCTCTCTCTTTATATATATATACCATCTGTCTGTCTGTCTGTCTGTCTGTCTGTCTGTCTGTCAATCTATCTATCTATCTATCTATCTATCTATCTATCTATCCATCTCTCCATCCATCCATCCATCCATTCATCATCTATCTATTTCTCCACCCATCCATCCATCTATATTTCCTCCATCATCTATCTATCTATCATCTTTCTGTCTATCCATCCTCTATCTATCTATCTATCTATCTATCTATCTATCTATCTATCTATCTATCTATCTATCTATCTATCTATCTATCTATCTATCTATCTATCTATCCATCTATCCCTCTACTCACCACCCACCCATTCATCCATCCATCCATCCATCAATCCATCTATATCTCCATCCATCTCTCCATCCACCCACCCATCCATCCATCCATGTCTCCATCCAACCATCCATAATCTGTCTGTCTGTCTGTCTATCTATCTATCTATCTATCTATCTATCTATCTATCTATCTATCTATCTATCTATCTATCTATCTATCGTCTCGATGCCCCTTAGCAACTTCAAGGCAAATTTAAGCATTCCTAGCTAGGGAATTCTAGGAGTTGAAGTCCATATATCTGAAAGTTGCCAAGTCTGAGAAATGCTGACCTCTATATCTACGCACAGAAAAAGACAAGGATTCCTGTGGTAGATAAGATCAAAGGTCTGATCAAACCTTCGCAACTTTAGGACTTGCAAACTTCAACTCTTATTAAAAAAAGATGCCGAGGCTCTGGAAAGACCCAAGAGAAGAAGAATAAAGATGATTAGGGCACCGGAGGCAAAACCTCTGCTCCCCATAACCGACCCAGGTTGGATCCTGCAGGGGATCCAAGGGGATGGCAGAGGTAAGATGGTTAGATAATGTCATCGACACAAGGAACATGAATTTGGACAAAATCTGGAGCACGGGGAGGACAGGGGGGCCTGGCATGCTGTGGTCCACAGGGCTGCAAAGAGTTGGACACGACTTAGCAGCTGAACAACAATAACAATAAATTTAATAAATAAATAGCAATAGCACTATAACACTTAGACTTATATACCGCTTCACAGTGGTTTCCAGCCCTCTCTAAGCAGTTTACAGAGTCAGTATATTGCCCCCAACAACCTCGGTCCTCATTTTACTGACCTCGGAAGGACGGAAGGCTGATATTCTGTCCTAAGCCTCCCCAAAAAGCACTACATCAATTCTGAGTCCCGGGGGGGGGGGACCTCTTTTATTACACGAATGTGAATTTATTTCATTCACAGTCAGCCAACAGCTTGGCAAACAGTCTTGTGAAGGTCGACTAATGAGCTCAGGACTTTATCGATCCTGGAACGCTGCCCGGTAAATAGTTCCACACTCAGTGCTGACAGGGAAGGGCTGAGTTATACAGACCAATCTGCACAAGGCTGGAATGAACGGACGAACGAATGAGCGAGTTGTTTCCTGCAAAAAAAAAAAAAAACCACCCTCCATTTTTACTCCTCTTTTAATCCTGATGGGAGGCGCCATTCATCGTCCACTCCCACGTCGACCCTGAGCTCTTAACTGTGCCTTCCTTTTGGCAGCTCTGTGTGTGCGCAGGCTGGGAACCTGCGCAGAAGCTCTCCCGCCTCACTGCTGTCTGAGCCCAAAAGCAGCTGATAACTGCCAGCCTGCCCTGGCCCCAACCCTGCCTCCGATGCAGAGCCCTCGTCCGAGCCTTCCTCAGCCTCCAGAACTGGCCCAGGTTCCTCCCCAACCTCCTCACTACTGCCTGACTTTACTGCCTGCTCCGCCAGCCGCCGGCCGGCCACAACAGCTGAGTCAACCTTGAGCCTGGTGAGATTCGAACCGCCAAATTGCAGACAGCTAGCAAGTCAGCAGAAGTAGCCCGCAGTGCTGCATTCTAACCACTGCGCCACCAAGGCTCACGGTGAGCATATTTGGGGTGAATATTCCTCGCTTCTTCTCCATAAGAAGGTTGCATTCAGCCTTTTCCCCTGTTAATCCTGTTCCTCCCCCAGCAAATGACAATTACAATTATTAAAACAAGGAAACTAAGCTTAAACATAATGACATGTTATGCAACATTTTGGCTGCCACTGTAACATATAATAATTTAGGGATATTTTATGGTTTATCCAAACTGATCTTTTTTTTTTTAAACAAAAACATGTGCATATACACAAGCAAATATACACCCACCTATTTTTTTTTTCAACAACACAACAATTACGTTTGAAATAAATTTAAAGCAAATAAATCTGAAGCAAACTTGAACCCCGAAAGACACAAAGCCATTTCCCAAAATTTACAGGGAGTCAGGCCTGATGAAATAACAGTGCCGGGTGGCCTCTTCCAGCTGTTGATGGGTGAGTTGGAGGAAGTCCTATTTATTAGCCATTATTGTAAAGAGAGGCTCAAAATAATGACTCTGTGATGGAAGTCCCACGGGTCCTTTTTCAGAAGGCAATCAGATTTTCTTGTTTTCATTTTGAAGACATTTCGCTTCTCATCTAAGGAGCTTCTTCAGCTCCGACTGGATGACAGGGAATGGATTTATATTCCTTGCAGACAGCTGGTTGTTTGCATCCTTTTAGAGAGTCGTTGAGACCACTTGGAGGTTTATCTGTCAAAAGAAAAAAACCAAGAAAGTCCAGTTGCCTCCTGAAAAAGCACCTTTGGTGGACAATCCTCACCTGGATGACTGAGAATCTCTACAGACTTTTAGCTACACAATTTGGGATGAACCCTCCTTGAATGGTGTGGGAGTGGGAAGGGGTTCCCAGGGGGAAAAATGGCAGACTACAGGAACCATTTGCACTATTCAGGTGACCCTGAGGGCACAGATAAAGCTCCAAGTAGCCTCAATAACCCTCTAAAATAGCGGGTCACCAACCATTTAGACCTCAGCGACCACCAAACTCCTAATTTTAAATCTCGCAGACCAGAGACCCTGGGAAAATCCCCCCAAAAAAGTCTGAAGGGAAATTCCCCACCCTGTCATCCTATTGATCGATCATTCTTTATTTGGGATCGCAGGATACCATCGCCAGCTCCGTTCTCAGGCAGAGAGAGAGAGAGAGAGAGAGAGAGAGAGAGACTGACTGACTTTTGGCTTCATGCAAGGAAAGCAGCAGAAGCCGCAGAAGTCTTTCTTTCTCTCCCCCCCACAAACTCCACCAGAAATGAGTCTTTGCAGCACAGCCTCTTGGAGCAGGAGGCCTTGCAGGGTCCCAAAGTCTCCTTTCTGGCAGATTTGGGGGAGAGAAAGAAAGACTTTGGCTGCTTTCCTTGCGTTCAGCCAAAAGCCGAAGAAGAAAGAAGCGGAAAGAAGCAGCCCAGTGGCCAGGCCAGGCGCGTGGGGCGAGTGGGGCAAGTTCCCCCCTCCGCTCTTTCCCCCCTCCCCTCACTACCTTATGTTGTTTGCAATGCAAGCAATGTGTTGTTTGCAATGTGTTGCAATGTAAGCAACACAAGCCTTGTGTTCCCATGGGCCATGTGAGCAACGCAGCCTTGTGTTCCCGCACAGCCTGGATTCATTGCTTTGGGGGTGACATTTCTCTGCGGACCACCATTTTCTCACGGACCACCAGTGGTCCCTGGCCCACTGGTTGGCGACCACTGCTCTAAAAGGATGCAAATGACCAGCTCTCTGCAAGGAGTATAAATCCTTCCATTCCCCACCATCCAGTCAGAACTGAGGAAGCTTCTTGGATGAGAAGTGAAACCTCTTCCAAAGAAAAAAAACAAAGAAAGTCCGATTCCTTCCTGAAAAATCACCTTTGGGACAACTAGGACGGATGGCTGAGAATCACCAATCTGCAGAAGGTTGGTACTTATCATATAACTAAAGCAGTACCAAAGAATGTGCAAAATTTCAACTTCCCGGGAACAGTTAGAGGTTGTAAAATGGGGTGAAAATCACTTAACAAATTTCGCGCATAGCAACAGAAATTTTGGGCTCAATTGTTGTCGTAATTCGAGGACCACCCATATCCACTTCTAGATTCACATTTAAAGCTGAGTTTGGATCATTTCATTTATTTATTTATAAGCTTTATATCGGGCTGCAATGGCCGGACTCTGGGTGGCTTAGAAAATAAGAAGATACTGTCACAACCGAAAACTCCAGAGAGCCGAAAAGACAGAATGAAAATACAAAGCACAGCGGGATAAAGTTCACTTAACAACGGTCTCACTTAGCGTCAGACACGTTGGGCTCCATTGCGGTCATAATTCGAGGACTATCTTACTTTCTGATCATTTGAAAGGACCTGAGCACAGCTGGAACGAATGGGAAGAACAAGCTAAAAAGCCAACAAAGAAACAAACAAACAAATGGAAAAAATCACTTTGTTCCTCGGCCGGTTAAGGGAAAAAAAATAAAAATCTTTTTTTAAAATGCAACCCCATTTCTTTGAAATTCAAACCCTAAAAAAAGAAGTGACGGGTTGATAAAGAGACTATCATGTCACGGTCATTAGTTTCTCACGACTGAAGGGCTGCAAAAGTTTGTTCCAAAATAAGCGGATGTGCTTATTCACAGTTTAGAAAGGCGCTGGTCAGACATGTTCACAACAGGGATTTCATATATACGTATATAAAAGCGAAATTACCCCTCAGGCATCATCACAAAATCTCCAGAACCGTCAAGCCTACACACTTGAAATTTGGCCCATAGGTTCCTCTTGGCTTCTAGGGGCTCACTAAGAAAGGACTTTTCCAAATGACCATCAGAGCATTTAGAGCATTTCCTATATTATTATTATTATTAACACGCTCTGATGCTAAGGAGTTCTACTCCCCCTCCCCACCTGAAGAGAAATCTCTTCCAAATGCAAAACACAAGCAGAGGAGTTTCAGTTTTAGTTTCAGAGCTCCAAGCAGCTTTAGTACAGAACAGTTGAGCTAAGCCACGCCCAGGCTCCTTGCTGTCTCCTTCTTGCTCACACAGCAAATACTCTTTCAGTTTCCCAAGAGCCCTCAACTATCTCACACACTGACAGGACGCTAGCATATAGGACGCTATACACACACACACACACACACACACACACAAATAAATAAAATAAAATAAAATAAACATTCATTTGGAGGAAAAAGAGAGTCAAACCCTCTCAAAGGGAGAAGAAAAATCGGCCAAGCTTTTAGTGTAGCAAAGCAGATACGTTACGCTCATAACATTGCAGTGAACCTTACAAACAGCTCAGCTTAGATGGGTGTGTATTTTGCAAATTTCTCTCCCTGGGGCTTGTGACATCTGAGCTGGAGTTTATTTTTTCTAGAAAGTGCTAATGGAACTAGGAAAACAGCCATTTTCTTTTTCCCTTGTTAATTGCTGGCATGGACACCAGAAAGATTTCCCAAAAGGCAATAGAATTTTTGAAACCAACTCTTTGGCTGCATAAAGCAAAGAAGATTTTTATTCACCAGCTGAATGTTTTGGATTTATGTTATATTATGATAAAAGCTACTCCTCGGCTTACAACCGTTCCTTTAGTGACCGTCTGAAGTTACACCGGCAATTTAAAGAAGACTGTTTTTCACACTTACCACCGTTGTGGCATCCCCGTGGTCACATGGTCCAACTTCAGGCGCTTGGCAATGGACTCATTTATGACGTGGATGGGGGTCATGTGATCAGCCTTCTGATAAGCAGTGGGGGAGCCGGATTCACTTTACGACTGTGTTACTAAGTGAACACAGAGGGAAGGCCAAAGGAGAAGGGAACAGCAGAGGATGAGATGGTTCTATATGTCATCAATGCCATGAAGATAGCAACAGCAATGGAAGGCTGAGTCAACTCTGAGCTGGTCAGGATTGAACTGCTGACAGTCAGCAGAATTAGCCTGCAATGCTGCTTTCTAACCACTGTGCCACCAGGAAGGAGAATGAGAAAGGGAATTAAGAGAGGAAGGAAGGAAGGAAGGAAGGAAGGAAGGAAGGAAGGAAGGAAGGAAGGAAGGAATAGCAACAGCACTTAGACTTATCTACCACGTCACGGTGCTTTCCAGCCCTCTCTAAGTGGTTTACAGAATCAACCTGTTGCCCCCAATAATCTGGGTCCTCATTTGATCCACCTTGGAAGGAGGGAAGGCCGAGACAACCTTGAGCCTGGTGAGATTCAAACTGCCAAGTTGCAGGCAGCTGGCACTCAGCAGAAGCTGCCTGCAGTACTGCACTCTCACCACCGCACCACCGCGGCTCATCTAGGTGAATTTAAGCAAACTCTGGGAGACACGGGAGGACAGGGGGAGCTGTTGTGGTGTGGACCCTGGGTTCACAAAGAGTCGGACACCGCTTAGGGCCTGAGCGACAACATTAATAAGTCAGCCATCTTCTCAGCACCAGCACAGCTGTCATTTGGGATAGCCAACCTGCTCTGTCAAACGACAGCTTTACCTGGGAGTCTGAACGGTTGAAGTTTATTGGTGCTGGTTTTTAGTCTTAAAATACCTCTGCGGTAACATCTTCAAAATCCGTCTTTTAAAGTAACTTGGTTTGATACAGTGGTTAAGGCATCGGGCTAGAAAGTAGGAGACTGGGAGTTCTGGTTCCGCCTTAGGCATGAAAGCTGGTTTGCATCAATCACCAGGAGACGGTGAGTTATAGTTCCACCTTAAGCATGAAAGTCAGCTGGGTGACTTTGGGCCAGTCACTCTCTCTCTCAGCACAGTCTGCCTCGCAGGGTTGTTGTTATGAGGGAAAATAGGAGGAGGAAGATATGTTGGATATTGATGGTTGCCTCGGGTTGTCTGTTAGAAATAATAAAGGCGGTATACAAATACATAAAAGAAAGAAAGAAAAACAAATCAGATTCAAACCAATAAGCCAAATTCTTGTTGCACAGTGAAAATTCTGAAACGGAAAAGCAGGAATCGGTCGCTGAGGAAATGAAGAGCTATCAACCATGCTTAGCCCAAGGAGATAGCCCCACAACCAGAATTTAACACCTCCAAAGGCCCGAAGGCAAATAACGTGAACCTCATGTAGTTTTAAATTCTTGCAAAGAAAAAGCAAAAGAAATAAAGGGGTGGAAATGCATATGAACCATTGTTTCAAAGCACTTTCTTGTGCTAGTTCTAATTCCTATCGGCCCCGAAATGCCATTTCAAAGCGGCGAATAGAAATTAACAGATATCCTAGCAATCAGACGGGAGCCTAAGCTTATTAGCTTTGCTTTGATCATTTTAATGGGAAAAGAGTAGCTACGTTTGCTGTGGGGTGAGCCACCATCTTCGCTCCGTTGTGTTATCATCCAGAAATTTATCATTACGGCAAGGACCAGACTAAAGGGATAAAAAAAAAAACAACTCAAAGAACAAAGAACTTTGTTTTCAAAGCCGTGGGACTTAGAGTATTTCATATCCTGATGAAAGCTGTAGGGATTTATTGAAGATCTTGCTTTGAGCCTCCAACGGAGATGAGATCAGAGCTGCATTCATTCTTGAAGCAAGGAAGAGGGTGATACGAGACATGACCGGCCGTCCCACCTCAAAAAAAAAATTCACGGAAGACATTGTGACACAGCAATTTTGAACCCTTTCCAGATGTTATCGTGATTTTACAGAATAATCAGAGATGAAAGGGACCTTGGAGGTCTTCTAGTCCAACCCCTTGCTCAGGCAGGAATCCCTACACCACTTCAGACAAAGGGTTATTCAATCTCTTCTTAAAAACCTCCAGTGTTGGAGCAGCCACAACATCTGGAGGCAAGTGGTTCCACTGGTTAATTGTCCTTACAGTCAGAAAAATTCTCCTTAGTTCTTGCTTCTCACCTTGGTGAGTTTCCATCCGTTGCTTCTTGTCCTGCCTTCGTCAGGTGCTCTGGAGAATAGGTGGACCCTCTCTTCTTAATGGCAGCCCCTTGGATATTGGAAAACTGCTATCTTGTCACCCCAGTCCTTCTTTTCATGAAACAAGACATACCCAGTTCCTGCAACCATTCTTTATATATTTTAGTCTCCAGTCTCTTAATCATCTTTTCTGCTCTTCTCTGCACTCCTTTGGATATATCCAATAATTGCTGGAGAAAACAATTATGGTTGGAAGAGGATGGAATGATGTATTAAATTGCAGACTGGAGGAACCCTTTGCACTACTCAGGTGACGCTGAGGACACAGATAAACCTCCAAGCGGCCTCAACGACCCTCTAAAAGGATGCAAATGACCAGCTGTCTGCAAGGAGTATAAATCCTTCCCTTCTGCCACCATTCAGTCAGAGCTGAAGAAGCTTCTGGGATGAGAAGTGAGATGTCTTCAAAAGAAAAACAACCAAGTCCAGTTGCCTCCTGAAAAAGCACTTTTTAGACCACCAGGACCTGGAGGATCTTTACAGACTTTTATGTTTGGAAGAGTTAGCAGTCATAAAAAAAAACCAGGCTGCCCAAGAACATGGTGGCTGGACGCCATCAAAGGTGGCATCAGCCAGAGCACAGAAGTAGTATCAGAGGTGTAGAGACCTCACTCGTAGAATCATAGAACATAGAATAGCAGAGACGGAGGAAGCCTCAGAGGTCTTCTAGTCCAACCCCCTACTCAAGCAGGAGACCCTATACCATTTTAGATAAATACCTTTTTAAAGCCTCCAGGGATGCTCACAACTCCTGAAGGCAAACTCTTCCATCGGCTGATTGCTCTCCCCATTAGGACATTTCTCCTAAGTTCTGGGTTTCTTCTCTCCTTGACTAGCTTCCATCTACTGTTTCTTCTCTTTCCTTTTGGTGCTTAGGAAAAGTTTGATCCCTTCCTCTTTGTGGGAGCCCCTCAAGTATTGGAAGAGTGTTATCCTGTCTCCCCTGGTCCTTCTCTTCATTAGACGAGACCTACCCAGTTCCTGCAACCGTCCTTCGTAGGTTTTAGCCTCCAGTCCTCTAATCATTTCTGTGGCTCTTCTCTTGTCAGTCAGTCAAATATCATGGAATGGGTAACATCATCATTAACAACATCCTCATCCGAGTATTTTTCCACAGAGAGGATCCTGAAATGTCCCAGTGATTTTGATGCCACAATATTAATTCTCAATTATTTACTATTTCGGAAACCTGAGGATTTCAAGGTCCCCTTTTTCTTCTGCACCCGAGGTGAGTATTCAGCCGGTTCGAACCAGTTCTGGAGAACCGGTAGTGGAAATTTGGAGTGGTTCGGAGAACCGGCCAATCCCGCCCCTGACTGGCCCCGCCAACCCCATCTCTTCTCTGCCTCCCATCGAGTCCCAGCTGATCGGCTGGGTCTCCTTTGGTTGCCCTGCCCAGGAGAAGGGAGCTGGAAAGCAGGCTAGTGGCCAGGGGGGAGGGAAGGGGGATTTTGCAGTATATCCTTCCCCTGCCACGCCCACCAAGCCACGCCCACAGAACCAGTAGTAACAAAATTTGAATCCCACCACTGGTGCAGATACTTTAAATATGTATATTGTCCTTCCAGGCCATGTAAAATCTGTCTTATGTTTCCTGGCTGACATTGTTTGAGACCAATAGTCAAGAAATATACCAATTTGCGATAAGAGAATTTTACCATCACTTTGAGGTCCTTACAATTTTTAAATACCACTCAGGCCTCATCACAGAGTTATTAGTACTTTTCTTTTTGAGGTAATTTAGCTTTTATCTGATTAGGCTGTTTAGTTGCTAAGGTGTATGTGCGAATGTAAGCCACCAAGCCACGCCCACCAAGCCACGCCCACAGAACCGATAGTAAAAAAAAGATTTGAATCCCACAACTGTTCTGCACCCTTCTCCAACAAGGAACCAAACGTTTGAAGACCCTCTCTGTTCTACCTTCGAGAACAATGGACCTGTCCTTAGAAATAAATGATTCAGGAAGAAGAATTCCAACCACACTGTGTAGCCTGATCTGTCATAGTGGATGGCCGGACCAGCAATTGATGAAGATGACTACGAAAGCCTCTTAGAAGAGGGGGAAACAGCTCTCAGATCAAAAGGAAGGAGGAAATCCTTTGATTCTCAGAAGAGCAATAATGAATATATGGATGTCCTATCTCTGCCCTTAAAGTAGAAGTTAAGATGATCTCCTATACATTTTTCCCCCTCCCCTACGACAAAAGTAATCCTCTAACGATTGAAGGCTACGGAAATGAATGCAAGCAGGCAGGAAGAGCTGCAGCTATGACTTAGCATAAGAATAGAAAAAGAATAGCATAAGAATTAGAATAGAATATAATAGAATAGAACAGAACAGAACAGAACAGAACAGAACAGAACAGAACAGAACAGAATAGAATAGAATAGAATAGAATAGAATAGAATAGAATAGAATAGAATAGAATAGAAGTAACAGAGTTGGAAGGGACCTTGGAGGTCTTCTAGTCCAACCCCCTGTTTAGGCAAGAAACCCAACACCACTTCAGACAAATGGTTCTCCAACCTCTTTTTAAAAACTTCCAGCATTGGAGCATTTACAATTTCTGGTGGCAAGTTGTTCCACTGATTAATTGTCCTCACTGTCAGGAAATTGCTCCTTAGTTCTAGGCTGGATTTCTCCTTGATGAGTTTCCGTCCATTGCTTCTTGTCCCGCCTTCAGGTGCTTTGGAGAGTAGCTTGACTCCCTCTTCTTTTGGGGCAGCCCCTGAGATATTGAAAGACTCCTATTATGTCTCCCCTGGTCCTTCTTTTCATCAGACTAGACATATCCAGTTCCTGCAACCGTTCTTCCTATGTTTTAGCCTCCAGTCCCCTAATCCTTTTTGTGGCTCCAGCATAGAGAATTGGATATTAATAATCAGGTTTCTTTCCAGAAAAAGAGATTTCTCTGCTTCCTTTTGACCCCACTTGTCAAGATAACAAGAATCGGGGGAAAACACAGATCAGTAAGGGTGAACTATCTTGACTGCAAAAATCGAGATATGCCCAAGATGGTAGAAGAATTGGAGGTCTCCATATCTCTTTGTTGGCATTTAGCAACAGTCCTCATTTTTTTATTCGATTGGAGGAGACCTTGGATTACTGTGAGATAGAAGATAGCTTTGTAGAGCAAATATAATAAGGTCAGGAAACGTTAAAGTTTTGAAGTAAAATTTTCATTGGTCTCAGGCTTGGAAGGCATAGATAGATAGAGATGAGTATAAATCCCGTTCAGTTTGCAGATTTGAAAATATGAACCTATTCCTTCCAGATGAATGCTTGTTTAAATTTTTGAATGCATCGAGAAATCGTTCTCTATTTGTCTTTGGTGACTTTTCTTAATATAGAGAGCCTCAGTAAATACAGCTTTGCATAATATGAACCATTTGAAAGACAAATGTTCCTGGTCTGTCTTCCAAATGTAAATTTTCCCCAGTGTATGCTTTAAAAAGACTCCAGATCAGTTTTGCATTCTTCAAATGTAAATATTTCTAAGTTTTGCTTCTTTGCACAAAGCTTCTTCAAACAACCTCTCTTTTCCAGATCTGGCCTTTGCATCGTGTTTGGCCTATTTTTGGTCTTTAAAAAACAACAACAACTAATTGTTCCAGTTGATTCCTATAGAAATCCATGCTGGATTACTTTAACTTTGTTCAGCTTTACCATGTTGCGACCAGGTGTGGAATAACAGAAATGAAAGGGAGCTTGGAGATCTTCTAGTCTAACCCTCTGCTCAGGCAGGAAACCCTAGGTGAGACAAATGATTGTCCTATCTTTTCTAAAAAAACAACTTCCAGTGTTGGAGCATCCATAACTTCTGGTGGCAGGCTGTTCCACTGGTTAATTGTTCTCACTGTCAGGAAATTCCTCCTGAGTTCCAGGTTGCCTCTCTCCTTGATGAGTTTCCACCCATGGCTTCTTGTCCTGCCTTCAGGAGCTCTGGAGAATAGCTTGACTCCATCTTCTTTGGGGCAGCCCCTGAGTTATTGGAAGACTGCTATCATGTCACTCCAAGTCCTTATTTTCATTCGACTATGTTCATCATCTTTGTTGCTCTTCTCTGCGCTCTTTCTAGAACAGAGGTCTTGAAACTTGGCGACCTTAAGACTTGTGGACTTCAACTCCCAGAATTCCGCAGCCTGAAGTCCACAAGTCTTAAAGTTGCCACATTTGGGGACCTCTGTTTTAGAGTTTCCACATCTTTTTGATCATCAATGTGGTGGCCAAAGTGTGGTCTCGCCAAGGCTTTTGTAAAGTGCTATGAACACTTCATGTGATTCTATCCCTCTGTTAAATGCAGCCTAGAACCATCTTGGCTTTTTTGAATGATGGAATACAGGACATAGAATCTTAGGGCTGGATGGGATTTCTGAGGTCATCTAGTCCAGGGGTGTTCAACCTTGGCAACTTTAAGACTTGTGGACTTCAACTTCCTTCCTTCCTTCCTTCCTTCCTTCCTTCCTTCCTTCCTTCCTTCTTGTCTTCAAGTCAGTCTTGATCTTGGCGATTGGCTGGCAAGGGTTTTGGGAAATGCTTTGCCACTGTCTGCTTCTTAGGGCTGGAGAGAATGACTGTCCCAAAATCACCCAGCTGGCTTTGTGTCAAAAGTGGAACTAGAACTCATGGTTGTTGTTTTTCTGTTTATTTAAGGACAGATTCCAGTAGATTTCATTTCCCTTTGGATAAGAAACTAAAGAGAAAAAAAACAACAACCTCAACAAAATAATTTGTGAAATCGATAAGAAGCACCATTTAATATAACTGAGGATCATCAAATTCCTATTTGAGATATATTTACCTGAAAGTAGCCATTTGATAATCCATCTAATGGATAGATTAAGTTCTATCCATTGAGAAAATTGCTAATGAGACCTCTTCAGTTATGTGATGATATAAATCATTAGAAGGATGTAGCTATGATGAAAGAAACATTAGAAGGTCAACCTTGGTGCCTTATTCGGTTTCATGTCTCATGTGTTGGCCATAAGTCATGATGGACGCATGGGCACAATCAAATTAGAAGCCACAGGCTTTTGAACATCAGTTTCTGGGAATACACGTTGGTGGATATTATTGTGTTTCTTCTGGTTTGTGGGTTTCCCATCCGTGTTTTGACTGCTGACCATGAGAAAACGGGTGATGGATTGGGTAGAACTTTGGTCCAATTGAAGGTCTTCTATTCTTAGAAATTAGAAGCCCATTTTCGTCGTTGGTACATTTGTTTAGTCTGTCATGCTTTCGAATCCATTCTAGGAAAAACATGGTCACGTGGTCAGTTCTACCAAGGACCGTTTATGAATTGTTTTTTCTACATTTCGCAGAATGAAATGTTGAACAGAGTTAGATTCAGTGACATAAAACAGAGAATTATAGAGACGGATGTAATCTTGGAGGCCAGCTAGCCAGTGGTAGGATTCAAATTTTTTACTACCGCTTCTGTGGGCGTGGCTTGGTGGGCGTGGCAAGGGAAGGAACCTGCAAAATCCCCCTTCCCTTCCCTTCCCTTCCCTCCCCACACCACTAGCCTGCTTTCCAGCTCCCTTCTCCTGTGCAGGGCAACCAAAGGAGACCCAGCTCATCAGCTGGGACTCAATGGGAGGCAGAGAAGAGATGGGGTTGGCGGGGCCAGGCAGAGGTGGGATTGGCCGATTCTCCAAACTACTCCAAATTTCTGCTTCCGGTTCTCCAGAACTGGTCCAAACCGGCTGAATACCACCTCTGCATCTAGCCCATGCCACTGCTCAGTGCAAAATCCACTAGATTAGACCATCTCTGACAGATGTCCATCCATTCTCTGTTTGAAGTCATTAGTTCAACCAGCAGCGTAGTTCCAAGATGGGCCTTCCTTCATGATGCGTTGATTGATGTGAAAGGAAGATCTCAAGGGAACCCTGGTCTAAAGGACCAGCTAGAATGTCCTAAATTCTCGCAGAAGAAATTGGTAACAAACAACTTCAGGATGCTCTTTGATCGAGGAGTTAAATTCAGCTCAAAGACGACCCGAGCTTTTATCTAATAACAAGAAGATTTAGGAAACGTAATTTTGTGCTCGCCGTAATAACAAGTGGAAGAGTTTAGAGATACCTGCCTACAAGATTGTGATACGATATTACGACTCTAACACAACCTACAGCATCTTCTGGAAGGATAAGAAATGCCAATAACACCCACACATTTTTTTTGATAACTACCTTCCTCCCCTTCACTTCGTTCTGAGAGTCTCAATGTCTCAGAATTGTTAATATTGTGGACTTAACGCAAAAAGAGAAGCCATAATTACACAGTGGGTGTTAGAGGAGACCTTGGATTATGGGTTGGAGGGGAACAGATAGCTTTGTAGAACAAATATAACAGGGTGGGAAAATGTTCAAGTTTCGAAGTAAAGTTTTCACTGTTTTCAGTAGACCAATAAAATAACAGAATTGGAAGGGACTTTGGAGGTCTTCTAGCCCAACCTGCTGCTTGAGGAGGAGACCCTTTTGGTTGTCCAATCTCTCCCTAAAAACCTCCAGTGATGGAACATTTACAACATTTGAAGCCAAGTTGTTCCACCCATTAATTGTCCTCACTGTCAGGAAATTTCTCCTTAGTTCTAAGTTGCTTCTCTCCTGGATCAGTTTCCACCCGTTGCTTCCTGTCTTGCCTTCTGGTGCTTTGGAGAATAGCTTGACTCCCTCTTCTTTTAGGGCAGCCCCTGAGATATTGGAAGGCTGCTATCATGTCTCCCCTGGTCCTTCTTTTCATTAGACTAGACATCCCCAGTTCTTGGAACCGTTCTTCATGTTTTTCATATCAGATACGCATTACGTATCTGATATTGACACAGTCGAGAAAGTCCAGAAATATTTCACAGGAAGAGTTCTACACTCCTCTACTCTTTGCAGAAGACCTTATGCCACCAGGCTTGAAATTCTAGACCTAGGAAACCTTGAATTACGCCGTCTTCGGTCTGATCTAAGTATGGTATATTAAATCATACATTGCAATGTTCTGCCTGTCAATGAATATTTCAGCTTCAACCATAGCAACACAAGAGCAAACAATAGATACAAACTCAAGGTTAAATGCACCAAACTTGATTGCAGGAAATACGACTTCAGCAACAGAGCGGTCAATGTCTGGAATCCTCTACCTGACTCTGTGGTTTCTTCCCCAAACCCCAAAAACTTTAACCTCAGACTGTCTACTATTGACCTCACCCCTTTCCTAAGAGGTCTGCAGTGGGTGTGCATAAGCACACCACATCCCTGTCCTATTGTTTCTTTTATATTTTTTTATTTTTCTTATATGCATCCATTTCATGTATTCATAACCATGTTTATACTTATACCTGTTATCTTATAGTCGCTTGACAAAATAAATAAAATAAATAAAAAATAAAATGTTTCCAATTCCTGCAACCATTCTTTATAACCAGGATGATGTGGGGACTGGACACTAAAACATATGAAGAACGGTTGCAGGAACTGGGCCTGGCTAGTCTAGGGAAGAGAAGGACCAGGGGAGACAGGAGAGCATCTTCCAATATTTGAGGGGCTGCCACAGGGAGGAGGAGGGGATCAAGCTATTCTCCAAAGCGAGAGAAAGGAAGGAAGGAAGGAAGGAAGGAAGGAAGGAAGGAAGGAAGGAAGGAAGGAAGGAGGAAGGAAGGAAGGAAGGAAGGAAGGAAGGAAGAAAGAAAGAAAGAAAGAAAGAAAGAAAGAAAGAAAGAAAGAAAGAAAGAAAGAAAGAAAGAAAGAAAGAAAGAAAGAAAGAAAGAAAGAAATCTGAGCATACCATGGATGGACAGAAAACAAGTCTAGTTTAAGGAAAAGAAGGGTGGGGTGACATGATAGAAGTCTTGCAATATCTCAGGGCTTGCCACAACGAAGAGATGACAAAAAGACGCTGAGGCTCTGGAAAGAGTGCAGAGAAGAGCAACCAGGATGATGAGGGGACTGGAGACTAAAACATGCGAAGAACGGTTGCAGGAACTGGGCCTGGCTGGTCTAGGGAAGAGGAGGACCAGGGGAGACATGATAAACAGCCTTCCAGTATTTGAGGGGCTGCCCCAGAGAGGAGAAAGGGGGTCAAGCTATTTTCCAAAACATCTGAGGGCCAGACAAGGAACAATGGATGGAAACTGATCAAGGAGAGATTCAACCTGGAAACAAGGAGAAACTTTCTGACAGGGAGAACCATCAACCCATGGAAGAGAAGTTGCCCTGGGAAGTTGTGGGGGCTTCATCAGTTGAGACCTTCAAGAAGAGACTGGACTCCCATCTGTCAGATATTGTGTAGGGATTCCCGCTTGGGTGGGGGGTTGGACTAGATGATCTACAGGGTCCCTTCTAACTCTGATTATCTGTTTTCTCTTTTACCCTCCAGATAATCAGACTCTTTCTTTTAACTTTCTTTTCTTTTTCAGTGCAAGCTCCCTCCCTCCTTCCCTCCATTGATTTCAGAATATATTTCAAAAACCTCTCCCAATCCACGCATTAATTTACACTCCTCCCCCGTTCTCTTTAATCAATGCGAGACTTAACCAAAGACTCGGACATGCCTGCCCAGTGTTCAGCACGTTATCAGTTCCGAACAAAGACGTAAGATTAAAAACAACAACAACAAACGTACTGAATGTTGGGAGTTATTTTTTTTTAATAGATCTGTTGCTATTAAATGAAATATGAATTTCAGAACTGGTGAATCATCGTGCTGGGGGCAAATGAATGTGACTCATGGCTAAAGGCAATGCGACCAAAATCTAGAAGTTTTTGAAATGTAATTCTCATTATCAGATGCAGAGGACACGGTCTATTCGAAATATCCAGATGCTAGTTTTTCAATTCAGAATAGAGCTGGAAGAGACCCCGGAGGTCCTCTAGTCCAACCCCCTGCCCAAGCGGGAGACCCTTCACCATTTCAGACAAGTGGCCGCCCAGAACCTCCAGTGATGGATGCAGCCACAATTCCTGGTGGCAAGCAGTTCCACTGGTTAATTGTCCTGCCTGTTAGGAAGTGTCTCCTTCATTTCAGGTTGCTTCTCACCTTGATCAGTTTCCATCTGTTGCTTCTTGTCCTGCCTTCTGGCGCTCTGGAGAGTAGGTGGATGGTCACCCTTCGTATTTATGGCAGCCCCTCAAATACTAGAATATTCCTCGCCTGTCCCCCCCACCCATTTCTTCTTTTCTCTAAATTAACCCAAATCCTGCAACTGTCTCCGGGCCTTTAATCATCCTAGTTGCTCTTCTCTGCATTTTTTTTTCTAGAGTCTCAACATCTTTTTTACAATGTGGTGACCAAAACCGGAGGCAGGACTCCAGGTGTGGCCTTACTAAGGCTTTGTAAGTGGTACCAATTTGGCGTGGTTTTGATTCTGTGCTTCTGGTTATACAACCAAGGATTCTATTAGCTTTTTTGGCTGCTGCTACAAACAGCCGGCTCGTATTTAAGTGATCGTCCACTAAGACTCCAGCTGTTTGTCTGGAATGGTATAAGGTCTCCTGCTTGAGCAGGAGGTTGGACTAGATGACCTCCAAGGTCCTTTCCCAACTCTGTTGTTCTGTAAAAACAGCAGGAGGCCACAGAAGCAAGTCTTCAGACAAAAAGCTTAAAAGAGACTATGTGGCCTAGTTGCTAGGTTCTGCATCCATCCATCCATCCATCCTTCTTCTCCCTTTCCCTTCCTTCCTTCCTTCCTTCTCTTCCTTCCTTCCTTCCTTCCTTCCTTCCTTCCTTCCTTCCTTCCTTCCTTCCTTCCTTCCTTCCTTCCTTCCTTCCTTCCTTCCTTCCTTCTCCTTTAAGCCAACTACCTTCAACGCATCCACAGTTTCATTCAGGGTCTTTCTGAATTTCAGAATCCTGGCTTCTTCATCCATCCACTTCTGCCTCTCCCATGTCAAGCTGCCCTGTGTAATTGTTATTTTTTTCCACTCCTCTCCAACTTGGCTGGAGAATCCACACGTTCTACGACCACGCCACTTTTTCAGAGCGTTCTCCAGAGAAAGCCATCGTTTCCTTTTATCAGTACTAATCATTTCCCCAAGTACTGTTCGTTCTATATTTAGAAGCTCTTTGCAGAGAGGGACAATTTAGCAATTTTTCTCTTCTTTTGCTAAGAAAAAAATGGCATTGCAGGGTTTTAAAACCTTCTGGATTTCATACTCATAATAACGTACACGGGACAATTACACAGGGATACAGGATATTTATCATTGATAGGTATCGATGGAGGCACAATGGCTCAATAGTTAAAGCTCCTGAGTTTGTCAGCTTGACAGCCCAGGTTTGAGACCGGAGTGCCACAGGATGGGGTGAGCTCCCATTCCTTGCCTCAGCTCCTCCCCACCTAGCAGTTTGACAGCATGCAAATGCAAGTAGATAAATAGGTACCACTTTTCGGCATATAGTAATGCTGGCCACATGACCATGGAACATCTTCGGATAACACTGGCTCCCTCAGCAAAGAAACGGAGATCAGCACGGCCCTTTAGTCCAGGGGTCTCTAACCTTTTGGACCTCAGGGACCCCCAGACTCATCATTTTAAATCCTGAGGACCAGAGACCCTGGGAAAATGCCCCCCAAAGTCTGCAGGAAAATCCCCCACCCCGTTTTCCTACCGATCGATTGTTCTTTATTTGGGATTGCAAGATGCTATCTCCAGCTCTGTTCTGGGGTGGGGAGAGAAAAAGACTTTTGGCTTCATGCAAAGAAAACAGCAGCAGCAGCTGAAGTCTTTCTTTCTCTCCCCCAAATTCTGCCAGAAACGAGTCTTTGCTGGCACAGCCTCTTGGAGGAGGAGGCCTTGCAGGGTCCCAAAGACTCAGTTCTGGCAGAGTTTGGGGGGAGAGAAAGAGAGACTTCGGCTGCTTTCCTTCCGTGCAGCCAAAAGAGAAGAAGAAGAAAGAAGCGGAAAGAAGCAGCCCCGTGGCCAAGCCAGGTTCGTGGGGCGAGTGGGGATGACCATGGGGAATAAAAAAGATGTGGAGACTTTAGAAAAAGTGCAGAGAAGAGCAACCAGGACGATGAGGGGACTGGAGACTAAACTATATGAAGGTTGCAGGAACTGGGCCTGGCTAGTCTATGAAGAGAAGGACCAGGGTAGATATGATAGCAGTCTTCCAATATTTGAGGGGCTGCCCCAGAGAGGAGGAGGAAGGGGGTCAAGCTATTCTCCAAGGCACCCAAAGGCCAGACAAGGAGTAATGGATAGAAACTGAACAAGGAGAGATTCAACCTGGAAATAAGGAGAAACTTTCTGACAGTGAGAACCATCAACCCGTGGAACAGAAGTTACCTTCAGAGGTTGTGGGAGCTTCATTGCTTGAGACCTTCAAGAAGAGATTGGACTGCCATTTGTCAGAAATGGTGTAGGGTCTCCCATTTGGGCGGGGGGGTTGGACTAGATGAACTACAAGGTCCCTTCCAACTCTGATTATCTGTTGTCTGTTTTCCAATTGTCTTGTCAAGCAAATCCAAGCTGAGCTCTCAAGTTGAAATTAGTGGAGGTCAGGTTGTTTTAGAGGATATCTATATCAGGGCTTTGGATTGCAAGCGAACTGCGAAATTGGCCAGCCCGCCTCTTCATAACCTCCTGCCATCATTGCTTCTGCAGTGATGGTTCAACAGCCGGTTCCCTTTCATTTCCCTTTGGCCAGGGCATTCTGGCCTGCAGGAAACGGAAATACGGACTTCTTTGATAGGCTGCGCTGAGTAGATTGCAGGGGCACGTTTTTGAAAATCATGGTGACTCAGTTGCGAAGCCTGCACAAAAGCCTAGCGGAGGCGATATTGGCCCTTGCCTCTTCCAAGAAGGAGTGGATATTTTTCAGATTTTATAGATAGATAGGAGAGAAAGAGAGGAAGGGGAGGGAGAGAGAGAGAGAGGGAGAGGGGTGGAGTGTATATATGTGTGTACTGTATATTAGATGACATAGGGATAGATAGATAGACAGATAGACAGACAGATGGATGTAGGTAGGTAAGTAGGTAGGTAGGTAGACAGACAGACAGACAGACAAAATATTTGGATGGATGGGTAGATAATAGTAGATAAAGAGAGAAGAGAAAAAGATAAGATAGATGATAGGTAGGTAGGTGGGTAAGTAGCTGAATAGATAGGTTGATAGTAGATGTTAGATAAAGAGAAGAGAAAGTTAAGATATATAGTTGATAGGTGATAGATAGATAGATAGATAGATAGATAGATAGATAGATGATAGGAGATAAGATCATTGGATGGATAGGTAGATAATAGATAATAGATAAATAATGAGATAAAGATGAAGAGAAAGTTAGATGGTGGATTAGATAGATAGATAGATAGATAGATAGATAGATAGATAGATAGATAGGTAGATAGATAATAGGTAGGTAGATAGGTAGGTAGGTACACAGACAGAGACAGAGACAGAGACAGACAGACATGATCTCCAGCATTCTTGATTGATAAAATGTGGAATGAAGTCTTCAGGCTGAGTGGATAAAAAAGGTGGCAGGAAACACCTCTTTGGAACAGGATATCGGTTCTTTCACACAGTGACAAAATGAAAGTGTCCTCCTTGGATCGACCAGGCCAAATCATTGCTAGATAGTCACCAATCTTTGGGGCGTTGTGGTGTCCCTGCACTTCACCTCCTGAAATTCTGCACCAGGAACCACCTGCTCCCTGGCGTCTGACTGCAGCAAAGCGGGACGTTAAATGTAGCACTTGTGGGAAAAGAAAGACACCCCCCCGCCCCCCAAGGTGCTTTTTCAGGAGGCAAATGGATTTCCTTGTTTTTCCTTTTGAATACGTTTGAAGAAGCTTCTTGAAACATCTTCAAAGAAAAAACAAGAAAAGTCCAATTGCCTCCTGGAAAAAAAAAGCACCTTTCAGACAATCCTCACCTGGATGACTGAGAATCTCTACAGACTTTTAGCTATCCAATTTGGGATGGATCCTCTTGGAATGGTGTGGAAGTAGGAAGGGATTTCCAGAGGAAAAATAATGGCAGACTACAGGAACCATTTGCACCACTCAGGTGACCCCGAGGACACAGATTAAACCTCCAAGTGGCCTCAAGGTATCCTTAAAAGGATGCAAATGACCAGCTGTCTGCAAGGAGCATCAATCCTTCCGTTCTCCACCATCCAGTCAGAGCCTGAAGAAGCTTCTTGGAGGAGAAGCGAAATGTCTTCCAAAGAAAAAAAGCAAAGAAAGTCCAGTTGTCTCTTGGAAAAAGAAAAAAAAAAGCACCTTTGGGACAACCAGGACCTGAATGACCGAGAACCTCCATAAAAAGAAAGAAACATATTCCAGTCCTTGATTGTAATTAGGCCGATTCCTTGATGTTGATTCCTACATTCATCCCCTTTCTCCAATTTTCCTTCCTGGCAGTGAAAGGACCCAAAGTGACAAGGAAAACAAAAAACAACAAAAAAAAGGCCACATGCCAACTTTTCGGTCTGGCTTTGTGCGTCAACTCACTGCTTTTGCAATTGCGATTCCAAGAACGGTTCGCCTCTTTTGCATCGGACACGATAAAAACAGAAAAAGAAAAAAATAGAGAGCCTCTCGAGAAAAGGCGAGGAGGAGTCTACGGCGAGGAAGCAAGCTGCCATCCCTCGTGACAAATCACCTTCCTTTGCCGCAGAGACATTTTCCCTTTTCACCTGGTTTGGAGGCCAGGAGAGATAATTCCTCTCTTCGAAAGAGGAACAAAAGAGAGATTTCAATCGCAAGGAGAGACTTCGGAGAAGCCAAAATGGGTCAGAGAGACCTTGGAGTCGTGAGAGGCTCTTCTGATTTTTCAGAAACTGGGCGGGGGGCTGCACAAAAGGATTGGTCCTCTGTTAACACCTTAATGGAGATGCGGCACGGACGACCTCGGCGGAGAATACAAAAGCTAAAAAAATATCCTGGGCTCATGGGCTCGGTTAAAAGCATGCGAAAAGGGTGGGATTTCTTTCTCTTTTTCTCTCTCTCTCTCCACCATTTATCTGAAGGCTGAGGTCCAGGGGCAGAAATACAGATCGTTCTCGACTTATGGCTGTTCTTGTAGTGGCCATTCCAAATTACAGCAGCAGTGAAAAAAGGGGGCATGTGCAGAGGTGGTATTCAGCCGGTTCTGTTGTGGTTAGCAGGTGTGGGAGGCTGAGGAGAGCAGTGAGGACTCTGATGAGGGGCCAGGACCATCAGGGAGTGGAGTGCTGCCTTCGGAGATGGTGGGGGCTGGCAGCAGCGATAAGGAGGTTCCTGAGGAGCCTGGGCCAAGTGCGCGTGCACGCAGGGTTGCTCAGAGGAAAGAGCAGCTGCAGCAGCACGGGCAACTCGGGAGTAAGGCTACAAGGTGATGGCCCCTCCTCCAAGAAGATAAAAGCCAGCTGTGAATCGGACATTCTTTGCAGGAAGCAAAGACGTTTTGAAACTCAGCCTCATGGACATTGCAGTATCTGAGTTGGTATTTGAAGACTCTTGTGTTGTAAAATATCTCTAGGTAACCTTATCTGTTATTCTTGGCAGCCTCGCACAGTTTTGGTGAGGCTGCCAAGAATAACAGATAAGTTTACTTAGAAAGAGGTAAGCAAAGTTAATTAGTTTGCAGCAGCCTTTTAACCGGGGATTCATAAGGATCATTAAAAGGTCTCTGTTCCCTTTGGCTCATGTTTGTTTTATTGGAAAAGGATTTGGGTCAGAAGAGGTTCTGACTGGCTCTGGAGAACTGGTAGCAGAAATTTTGAGTAGTTCAGAGAGCCGACAAATCCCACCCCTGACTGGCCCCACCAACCCCATCTCTTCTCTGCCTCCCATTGAGTCCCAGCTGATCGGCTGGGTCTCCTTTGGTTACCCTGCACAGGAGAAGGGAGCTGGAAAGCAGGTTAGTGGGGTGGGGAGGGAAGGGGCATTTTGCAGTATATCCTTCCCCTGCCACACCCACCAAGCCATGCCTGCCAAGCCACGCCCACCAAGCAGAACCAATAGTAAAAAAAAAATTAATCCCACCACTGGACGCATGATCCTTTTTCACACTTACACTGATGGAGCCTCTTGATCGGCCTCAAATGATGATGTATAGATTAGGGAGCAAACCCAACACTCATTCACACGGATGACATTACCTTGTTGGGTAATGATACGTCTGCTCAGAGAATACCGAGAGCTTAATCCTGAACTACATATGATTCTCTTCTATCAGTGTGTCATCGTTTTCAGGGAACCATGTTGAGCTATATTTATAAGTTCTTTTACCTTATTCATACACTTAATAGCAACCTCTACACCAGGCTTGTCCAACCTTTCACCTTCCCTGGGCCACATTAGAAGATGAAAATTTGGTTTGGGCCGCACATAAAATAAAATAACAGTAACAATACCTGATCATCCAAAAAACCCATAGAAAAACATAGTTAACATATTAAATTTATTTGGAAATGAAGTTAGTGAGATGTTTGACATTGTTTCTCAGCCACCAATGCATCCATATTTGCTTCGATGGCACTTGTTGCAATTCTCAGTGAGTGCTCAAGGTGCTCATCAGATATTTTGGTTCTAGTTTTATTCTTGGTGTGCTTCATCCTTGAAAATAGCTGCTCACAAATGTAGGTGCTTCCAAATAGCGGTGACATGAATAAGGCATGATTGTGAAGTGAAGGATATTTTTCTCTGGGAACATAGATCTTATAGAAGGTCCATTAAAGAGACATGGTCAAATTTTTCTTTCAGTTGAATGTCAGATTCGAGCTCTATGCATTCCATTTGCAAATTGGCAGGTAATATATTAATGTCCACTGAAAATGGAGTTGCAAATATCAGAAAAGATGGCTGATTTTTTCTAAAATCTTGAAACCTGTTCTGAAATTCCTGTACCAAATTGAAAAGCAAGGCTGCGTATTTTTCCGTGTTCACAGAGGCGTGTTTAGCCAATGTGCTAAAATGCATCAATTTTTTTGCCTTCATTTGAGAATGCCATAGTCTCAGTTTCATTTCGAACGCTGTTATAGTTTGAGACATTGTGCTGATCAATTGGTTTTTACTTTGAAGATGCATGTTTAACTCATTTAAATGAGTGGTCAAGTCGACTAAAAATGCCAAATCTGTGAGCCAGTTTTTCATCGTCAAGTTCTGGCACACATTTTGTTTTAGATTCCATAAATGACTTGATTTCGTTTCTCAGATCATAAAATCTTGCCAGCATTTTCCCTCGATTTAACCATCTTTCTTCAGAAAAGTAAATGATGTCCCCATACTCAGCATCCATAAATTTAAGGAATTCCTGGAATTGGCGATGATTCAATCCCTTGGACCTTATGAAATTTACAGCCTTGATGACAATCTGCATGATGTTAGCCATCTTTAAAGCTTTTGCACATAAATTTTCTTGGTGTATTATGCAGTGATATTTAATCATACTGAAATTTTGGGAGGCAATTGCATCATCTTCTATCAATTTCACAAGTCCATCTCTGTTACCTATCATTGCAGGGGCACCATCAGTAGCTACGCCAGATATGTTAGCAAATGACAAAGAAAATCGCTGTGATGTATTTTTCACAGCTTCGTATAAATCTCTCGCTTTAGTTGTGTCTTTCAGTGGAACTAAAGCAGCCATTTCTTCAGTGATATTATATTTGTCATCAATGCCTCTAATAAAAATTGCCAATTCAGCTGTATCTGTAGCATCTGTACTTTCGTCTATCGCCATAGCATAAAATTTAAAATGAGCAGCTCTACTCTTCACAACTTTTTCGATGGATTTTCCTATATCTTCAGTTCGCCTGGCTACAGTCTGGTGAGACAAACTGATTTTTGAAAAGTCCCCGTTTTTATCCGGGTAAATTATATCAGCCACTATTTCCATGCATTCCTTAATAAACTCACTATACGGTTTTGATTTTTTGGCTATCAGGTTTGCAACCACATAACTGGCTCTGACAATAGAATCTGATTGAATCAATACTTTTTTAAAATAATTTTGTTGAGATGATAGGTTTTTTTTTTTTTTTCAGTTCAGCGATTTTGCCTTTATGATACATTGCTTCATAAACAGCAAATTTCTCAGCATGTCTTGTCATGTAATGCCTTTTCAAATTGTAGTCTTTGAAAACTGGCACTAATTCTTTGCAAATTAAGCAGATTGCCTTACTATTGGACTCAACAAAAAAGTATTCGTCTGTCCGCTTTTCTTGGAACACTCTTCCTTCATCTATAATTTTTCTTTTTTGTGTGTTTGTTTTTATTTTTTGACATTTCAGAAGCCATGCTGGAATGTAAAAAAAAAGGACTTTTAGAAAGCTTGGTTTAATAATCCATGTGATTGCTATGTGCATTATGCTACTACAGATTTCCCTTTCAAATTAATGGGAAGTGGAATGCAATTGGATTCAGCCAATTTTGTGTCAAAATCCATTGTGTGAACCCAGCCTTAGTCTCCTGACTACCAGAAAGTGGCACAGGCCGCAAGATGGCGGAGCTAATATAAGATGGCGGAGCTAATATAATGGATGGAGCACAGGGTTGCCAGACCGCAGTTTGGCTCTGCGGCCAAACTGAAGCCAAAATACGGCCAAATTTAGCCATATTATTTTTTATCATGGCCAAATTTTCCGGCCAAATTTTTTTCATAAGATATCATAAAAAATAGTCAACGAGGAAGAAAGGAATGTGGGAGGGGGGCAAGAAATCTCGTCCGCCTCGCGCGTACCTCTCCTCCTGCAAATGGCCCAGCTGGATGTGGCAGGACTGGAAGGCGAGGACCCGGAGGCTCGGTGCAGCAGCAGCAGCGGCGGCGGCGGGGGCAGAAGCCGCTACAACAGCTCCGGAGGCAGCGGCGGCAGCGGGGGAAGAAGCCGCTACAACAGCTCCGGCGGCAGCAGCGGCGGTGGCAGTGGCGGCGGCAACAGCAGGAGGTGGCGGAGCGGGACTCTTGGGATGCAGCTGCCTCGGCACGAGGAGCGCTCTGACGGCGCCCGCCTTTTCTGTTGCTGCTTGGCGTGGTGCTCGCCTCGCCCCGCCTCGCGCCTGCCTCTCCTCCTCCTCGCTGGCTCATCCTCTTGCACGAAGGTTGGGGTGGGCACTGGGCCGCATTATGAGCCGACCTGGGCCGCATGCAGCCCGCGGGTTGGACAAGCCTGCTTTAGAGCAAAGGTCTCCAAACTTAGCCCCTTTAAGACTTGTGGACTCCAAGCATAGCTGGCTGGAGAATTCTGGGAGTTGAAGTCCACAGTCTTAAAGGGGCCAAGTTTGGAGACCTCTGCTCTAGAGACACAGAATTTTGGATAATGCAATATCCAAAATATATAGTCCAGAATATAAACCTTTGGACAATTATGCCCGAAGCAAGAATTCTGGGTTGATTCTTTCAAAGGTACATTTATTTATTTTCTTGGCGGTCCGTAATATTCTCTGGAGTCTTCTCCAACGTCCGAGTTCCAAAAATATCTTAAATATTTCAATATTCATCTTATGCTGCTAATATTCAGATATCCATGATGCTCTTTTAATCCTGATTCTTCAAAGTCCAATTGTCACTTTGAAACCGGCTATGTTCTGTAGGTGAAGACACACCAGGGGTATCTGAATATTAGAGGCATAAGATGAATATTGAAATATTTAAGATATTTTTGAAAGGATGGAAACTGCTTACATTTTTAAAAATCTCCTGCCTGGGGAAAATTACAAACAGCAAATAGCATTTCATTAGTGTTTTTAATATTTATGTCCCCCTTTCAGAATGTTTAGGGCAGAGTATACTGGGTGTTCAGTTTGGAAATATCAGTGGAATTTCAATCACAACATTTAATTAATCCATCATAAGGTTTTCTCTTTCAAGAAAGAGCTCAGTTGGAATTTCCTGTCCCCTTCAAACAGCTGAACTGAAATGTTCTGTCATCTTTAAAGCAGGTCTACAACCTTGTCCAATGAACCCTTACAATATTAAATATTTGCAATATAGGAAGATAGGACAGGATAGGATAGGATAGGATAGGATAGGATAGGTCTATCTATCTATCTATCATCTATCTGTCTGTCTATCTATCTCTATCATCTCTCTCTCTCTCTCACACACACACACACACACTTATCTATCTCTATCCAAATATCTCTATCATCTATCTCTATCATCTCTCTATCATTTATCATCTCTATCTGTCTATCTATCTATCTATCTATCTATCTATCTATCTATCTATCTATCTATTGATTATCTACCTATCTACCTACCTACCTATAATCTATATCCATCTTTCTACCTCTTACCTACCTACCTACCTATCTGTCCGTCCATCCATCCATCCACTCATCATCTATCATCTGTATGTGCGCGTGTTTGTCTCATTCCTCTCTCTATCATCTCTCTCTCTCATTTCTCTCTCTCTCATCTCTCTCTCTCTATAATATATCATTCTCTCTCTATCTCTATCATCTATCTCTCTCCTCTCTCTCTCTTCTATCTATCTATCTATCTATCTATCTATCTATCTATCTATCATCTCCTACAGAGTCTGCTCAAGCAGATTTAACCTCCTTCAGTCTTCAATTTCTTCAAGGCAGATATAGTAAAAATCCGTACAGCGGAGTGTCTTTATCTGTGGGGTGATGAGGAAGTTAAAATCACCTCATTCATGTTGTTATGTTGTAAATGCTAAAGAGACATTAGGTCAGTCTACACTGTGCCCCTAATAGATAAATTCTCTGGGAGGTCAGATAAATTTTATATGTGCTTCCTCCTTCGGGATTTAAAACTATTCATTACATGGGAAGTAGCTAAATTTTGAACTTCGCTGATGAAAGTAAGATGTAATTGGTTAAAGACATCAGTACAATACCTTTCCTTTAAATATTATTTTTGGTTTGATATCTCTTAACTAATAAATTGCTAGGGGATATATAGTTTTTATTTTACCGCTATTGATGTTTTAGATTTACATCACCCAGGGAACTGCATTAACCTAGCAATAGAGGAGTGACTGTTACACTGTTGTAATAAGATTTATTTTGCTAGTTGTTCATGCATTGTTTTATTGATTTGCTCTATTTTTGTTCTTTTAAAATTTACTGGTCTTTGGCTGAATAAATATTATTGATGGAGTGAGTGTATCAAGCAATGTTTGTTCTTCCAAGATTGTTAATTAAGATATAACCAACTCCAGCCTCTCAGCACCCCTGGAAAAGGCAAGGAGAGTATAACTTTATATTGATCATGTGAGCATTAAATAAACAACGCAAGGTGTACACAAGGTACTATTGGTACACATATCATTGCCCCTGTTGTGTGACAATGGACATGAAATATGTGGTGTCTTTGTAGTTGCCACCAGACATACATATATATGAGAAATGTAAGAGTCATGGGAAATTGTGTTGTGTTGTGACTAGCAGTTAATACACCAGGTTAGAAACCAGGAGATCGTGAGTTCTAGTCATGCCTTAGGCATGAAAGCCGGCTGGGTGCATTTGACCAATCACCAAGAGACAATAAGTTCTAGTTCCTCCTTAGGCATAAATCGATAGGTGGACCTTGGCCCAGTTATCCTCTCTTTCAGCCCAATCTACCTCACAGGGTTGTTGTTGTGAGGAGAAAAGGAGAAGGAGAGTGTGTTGGATACATTCACCACCCTCAGTTCTTTGTAAAAATAAGAATAAAGGCAGGGAAGGAAGGAAGGAAGGAAGGAAGGAAGGAAGGAAGGAAGGAAGGAAGGAAGGAAGGAAGGAAGGAAGGAAGGAAGGAAGGAAGGAAGGAAGGAAGGAATCAGAAAAGAAAAAAAATAGTGTGCAGGGGGTGGACAAACGTGAATTTTATCCGCCCAGCCTTTCCTTTTTCAGAGGTCCTTGGCACTTCCTTCTGGATCTTCATATAATCTGACTGCTGGACAGAGAGACAACATCTGTGTCTGATTTGAATCCTTTCCCCAGTTTGTTCCACTTTCTACGCCAGATGTTAGTTTTTCTGCTGGCATCAGGACCTCACTGGAAACCCTCCTCACATAACAGTGTGTAGATCAGGATTGTGTAGTTGCCCTTAGCAACACTCTGGACCTTTGCTATCTTCCCCACCCCACCCAGACCGTGGGGATAGAGCACCATGGTGCCGGTTGCCTCTTCAAAATCTGGTCCACCTAGAGGGACTTCAAGTTAAATTCGCCGGACTATCTCAGTTTGGGTGCAGCGGTAGAATTCTAACACGTTTCAGTAATGATTTCAATCAACCTACCCCAGATTTATTTACTGTATTTGCTAGTAGCTCGATACCCGTGCTTCGCTACTAAACTGTGTGGTCGGGCTTAATTTTGGGGGAGGAAAATAAGGGGGAAAAATTCTGCCTCTGCCTACCGGCCTCGATCGGTCTTCATCTGGCTAGCGTCCTGTCAGTGTGTGAGAGAGTTGAGGGCTGTTTGGAAACTGAAACTGTATTTGCCGTGTGAGTAAGGAGGAGACAGCAAGGAGCCTGGGCGTGGCTTAGCTCAACTGTTCTGTACTAAAGCTGCTTGGTGCTCTGAAACTGAAACAGAAACTCCTCTGCTTGTGTTTTGCATTTGGAGCAGATTTCTTTTTGGGTGGGGAGGGTGGGTAGAACCCCTTAACATCAGAGCATGTTAATCATAATAATAATAATAACAATAATAATACCATAATAATATAGGAAATACTCTAAATGCTCTGAAGGTCATTTAGAAAAATCCTTTCTTATTGAGCCCCTAGAAGCCAAGAGGAACATAGATGTGCTGAATTTCAAGTTTGTAGGCTTTGCGGTTTTGGAGATTTTGTGATGATGCACGAGGGGTATTTCTCTTTTATATATGTAGTTTCAGTTGATTGGAGGCTAAAACATATGAAGAACGGTTGCAGGAATGGGGCCTGGCTAGTCTAGAGAAGAGAAGGACCAGGAGAGGCAGGATAGAGGTCTTCCAATATTTGAGGGGCTGCCCCAGAGAGGAGGAGGGGGGGTCAAGCTGTTCTCCAACTATAACTACTATAACTATAACTACTATAACAACTCTATCTATCTATCTATCTATCTATCTATCTATCTATCTATCTATCTATCTATGACAGCTTTTTCTTCCCCTTTGCTTTCATCTGAGAATCCTTGCAAGTGGTTCGTCCTGGTCCTGCCGCCACTTTCGTCTCCTTCCCACGCAGGCCACCCTGATATTTACTCAGCCTCCATTCGAAATGTCATTTCAGCATCCAAGGAGCTGATGCATCTCTATCGCACGTCCCTCATGAAACGAGATGACACATCCTTCGGGGATAAACAAGATCCCCATCCCGACGGGAGAACCAGCGCAAAATGCTGCTGATATTCCAGGACTTCGATGCGGCAGGTTTGAGCAAATTGTGAGATTTCTGCAGGGAATTCCTGCTTTGTAGCCTACCGCATTTGCAATTCTGGGAGGGGAAATTTAAAGAGACGTAAAAGCTCACGACAGCAGGAGGGATCTGGAGGGAACACTTTCCCCCGTTGTGTTATGGAGAAACACGCAATCAGATGACAAACAGGCACAAAACTTCAGCATTCTCCCCCTTTTCCAAAGCTGTTTGGGTGGGATACCAAAATGCTTTGATATCTCGCTTGCTCTTCAATAGACTCCTAATTTCCCTTCACCTCTGCCTTGGCATTGCTGGAAAGACTGACACAATGATTGTGAAGACTGGTGAGGTTTGTGAGTTTCCAAGATTTGACAATATTTGTTTCATAGCAGTTCAACCACAGAAAAGATGCAGTTGCTTTTGTGGAATTGTGGGGAATTTGCCAAGTTGGCTTGTCCGTTGCAGAAGCTGCTTTGTTTGAATGTGTTTTTTCTTATATACATAAAGTATAATTAAAGATAAATTGCAATAGCAATAACACTTGCACTTACACAGCACTTTATAGTGCTTTACAGCCCCTGTCTAAGCGGTTTACAAAGTCAGCCTCTTGCCCCCCAATAATCTGGGTCCTCATTTGACCCACCTCGGAAGGAGGGAAGACTGAGTCAACCTGAAGCTTGGTGAGATTTGAACTGCCAAATTGCAGGCAGCTGGCAGTCAGCAGAAGGAGCCTGCAGTACTGCACTCTCACCACCGCACCACCAAAGCTCAATTATAGCTTGATTGCAATCTGTTTTTGGGTGCAGGAAGATGAAGTTAAAGGTAGAAAGAAAGGAGGGAGGGAGGGAAAGAGAGAGGGAGGGAGGAGAAGAAAAGAAAGAAAAGAAAGAAAGAAAAAGAGAAAGAAAGAAAGAGGGAGGGAGGGAGGAAGGAGGAAGAAAAGGAAAGAAGGGAGGGAGGGAGGGAAGAAGAGAAGATGGAAGGAAAAGAGGGAGGGAGGAGGGAGGGAAGGAAGAGAGGGAGGGAGAGAAGAGGGAAGGGAGGGAGGAAGGAAGGAAGAGAGGGAGGGAGAGAAGAGGGAAGGGAGGGAGGAAGGAGGGAAGGAAGGAAGAGGGAGGGAGGGAGAGAAGAGGGAAGGAAGGGAGGAAAGAAGGAAGGAAAGAAGGAATTCTCTTCCTGTTCTTTCCTGTTAATTATTTCCAAATTTTCACCACCAGCTTAAAACCCATTTGTATCTCCTGTCTCATTTTCATTAAACTCGACTTGCTGTTTTCAGGCCCTGTTCAGTCAAAGCTATTTTGATAAAATCACTTTTGAGGCCTTGAAGCCCTAAGCAGGTTACATTTAGAATCTTTTATTGCATTATTTGTTCTAAGTCCTTTTTACTTTATTGGAACCGCTTGTTACCGATGCTGCCTTGGAGAGCCTGTCTGTGCATGAGTGTGTTAAACGGCATTAAGCAAGTTCATATCGTTATGAGAATTCAAAAGTGCCTGTGGGGCTAATGCCACAAATTCTCTGGCAGGATTGAGGAAGGACCATGCAGAAATCACCCAATAAATTGTCTTCCTGATTTCCAATGCAGGGAAATGTACAATAGCCAGGCGCACAATACAATAGTATTAAAATGCTAAGTCATTTTCCAAATAAAATTTTTTTTCCCCTGCTAGGAACCAAATATTTGAGCCAATTTAAGAAAAGTCCCGCTTGCCTTTAGCACCATGTATTCATTAGTTTTATTTTTCTAACTAGTTCATTTTTATGGAGTCTGGTGTTCTTTGCACAGGGAGTTCTTTGCAATTTTGCAGCAATAACATCCAAGATTTAATCTGCGTGTTTCTCCATCTTTTATAAGAGAAGAGACAGATATTTAAATCTGGATTAGTTGTACATGAGATTCACCCTTTTGTCTGGTCCTTAATAAGAGCAATGTTTGGATTATTATAATTATTATAAAAGTAATAATAACCGCTAGTGGGATAATCCTATTGATAAACATGAGGTTGTAATTATCTTTATCAAGATGAGACTATTATTATTAAAAGGGGAAATTGTTGTTATTAACATTAGCACAAAATTTATGGCTTTGTGAGGATGCACCAAGGATACACATACGTTTCATTTAGGACCATAACTGAACACAAAATTTCTGTTGCTGACTGAGACAGTTGTTAAGTGTCCCATTTTATGACTGTTTCTTGCCACAGTTGTTAAGTGAATCACTGCAGCTGTTAAATTAATAACACGGTTGTTAAATAACTGTGGCTTCCCTCTTGATTTTGCTTGTGACAAGATCGCAAAAGGGGATCACACAGAGGGTGGGATTCAAATTTCTTAACAACTGGTTCCGTGGGCATGGGCTAATTTGTGGGTGTGGCTTGGTGGTCATGTGACTGGCTTGGCATGGCTTGTATGTAAATATTATAAATATTTATGTAAATATTGATTTTTTTTTATTTAAAAAGGAGCAACTTTTACCCAAAATCAGGCAAAGCAGGCAGGCAGATTAAGTTGCTTGCAGAATCACAGATTCACTCAGAGATCTATCTTTCTGCAATCAGCTACCTGAGTCTGTCACATAAAATTTGCTAGGAAGCAAACTCACAAAATTAACTCACAACACACCATGTATGTAAATATTGAATTTTTTATTTAAAAAAAGAGAACAACTTTTACTCAAAATCAGGCAAATCAGGCAGACAGATTGAGTTGCTCACAGAATCAGAGATTCACTCAGAGATCTATCTTTCTGCCATCTGCTTCCTGAGTCTGCACTGAAAATTAGAAGCTCCGGTCCTAAGGAAGGTTCGGCCCTGCTTTTAGATTAGCTAGAAAGCAAGAAATGCAACGATTTCCTGCTTTCTAGCTAATCTAAATCTCCCCACACAGCAGAACATCTGATGGTCGGGGCGAAAAAAAGGAAAAATAGCAACTTAGCAGGCAAGTTTGATGGCGCACAGGCCAGGTAAGGAGTGAGGGGGCAGGGAGGGGAGGAGCCAGCCAGTGGCGTGATTTGCCGGTTCTCCGAACTGTGCAGAATCGTAACAACTGGTTCGATAGACCAGGTAGAATCCCACCCCTGGGATCACACGACCCTGGAAAGCTGCAACTGTCATAAATGTGAGTCAGTTGCCAAGTGATCTAGATTTTGATCACATGACCAATGGTGTAAGTGTGAAAAATTGGTTGTAAGTCACTTTTTTTCATTGCTGTTGTAACTTTGATTGGTCTGTTGTATGTTGAGGACTACCTGTATATGCAAAGGGAAGTTATATTATATGATTTGTCTCTTTTGGAATTACACTACTGTTTTTATGCATTCCTTACATCCAAATGGCAAAAAATGTACAATTTGGGGGTGTGCACAGGAACATTGCAGACAATGCCAGGTTCAAACTCCATTGTACACCTAATCTGTGGTCAGAATTGCACTCTCTTTGCTCCAGAAAATGGTATTTGGCATTTTGGAAAATCACAAAGTTTGCAACCGGTACAATTTTTGAGAACAGGGAAGAATGTTTTCAAGAAACCTTGAAACAGGACTGTGGATATTCAGGAAGCCCAGAACTCCTGGGTTAAGGTGCCAAGGTGTTCAACTCGCATTGTTACAAAGGTGCAGATAGAGTTTACCTATTTTTATTTATTTATTTTAGATTTCTTATGGCACTGGTCTTATTTTATAAGTAACTCTGTGTGAAGCATATACATAATACTCCTACCTACTCCTATTTTCCCCAAAACAACAACCTTGTGAGGTGGGTTAGACTGAGAGAAAGAGCAAACCGACCTTCAAGCCTAAGGTGGGACTAGAACTCACAGTCTCCTGGTGATTGGCCAAAATCACCCAGCTATCTTCCATGCCTAAGGGAGGACTAGAACTCACCATCTCCTAGTGATTGGTTCAAAGTCACCCAGTTGGCTTTCATGCCTAGGGTGGGACTAGAACTCACCATCCCCTGGTCATTAGCCAAAATCACCCAACTATTTTCCATGCCTAAGGCAGAACTAGAACTCACTGTCTCCTGGTGATTGGCCCCAAAGTCACCCAGCTATTTTCCATGCCTATGGAGGGACTAGAACTCACTGTCTCCTGGCGATTGGCCTCAAAGTCATCAGCTGGTTTTTATGCCTAAAACAGGACTAGAACTCTCAGTCTTCTGGTGATTGGCAGCCCAAAGTCAACCAGCTGGGTTTCATGGGTAAGGAGGGACTAGAATTCACTGTCTCCAGCTGATTGGTCCGAAGTCAACCCAGCCAGCATTCACGCCTAAGGTGGAACTAGAACTCACCATCTCCTGGTTTCTAAGCCAGCAAATTAACCCTTACACCAAGCTACAGAAATGTAGAAATGAAGCTATGGATACTCCCCACAGATTTACGCCCTGTTCTTCTCCACTCTTTTGAGGAAATTCTGTTTCTCAATGGGCATTAATTGGTTCAGATCCTCATTTAAAAATCTGTGGCTAACATTTTGGAACTTTTCACCCCCAAAGCGCATAAAGTCCTTTCCTGTGTCTTTTAGCAGATACAGTTCAATGCAATTGTATTTTCCTGCCGTTTCAATCTCAATTAAATTGTACTAGCACTTATCTTGGCAGGGAATTAATTTGTTATTAGGGGTGAGTTTTTGAAATGTATCATTTTGGATTTATTCCTGTTGTTTCAACTCTCCGTGTTATCGTGTTGTAACCTGCCCAAAGCCTTTTGTTTATTTTATTTATTTATTTGTTTGTTTGTTTGTTTGTTTTTAGTTTGTTGTTTACAAAATTGTAGAAAGCACCGGTGGAATTGGTGCGTAGAAGGTTTTCTTCTTGTTTAATGTGATAATTGGTGCATTCAGTTTTTATCTGGTGGCATAAATTTTTGTATCGGCTTTTGAAGTTGGCAACGTGACCAGATTTGTTTTTCTGCCAGAGTGATCTCTTTTTGGATTGAAGCTTCCTTATTGTTATGGGTAATCTGGTTTTTTTTGTTTTGGGGAGTTGTTAATGGTACATATAGTTTGATGACTCTTTTGACTTCAAGTAAAAATACGTTTTAATGGTCTTCTACAGTATTGCATCCAGAGAATAGAAATTGCCAATCAAGGGATGAGAGATCGTTGTTTATAAGATCATAGTTGCCTTTTTTGAAGTTATAATTGGGGATTCCGTCGTTGTGATGATTTTTGTGTGGATGTATGTTGAGACAAAAGTCAATCATGTTGTAGTCACTGTTGGAAAAGGGTTCTTTAATTTGTATTCCGTAAACTGAATTCAGATTATTGCAGAAGATGAGATTGAGGCAGTTGTTTAGTCTAGTGTTGTTGGTTACTAGTTGTTCTAGTCCCAGATTTGTTACTGCATTGTAGAAGGTTGCATGTGTGGGTTCAGTTGTACATTTGTTTAGGGTCCAGTTAATATGAGGTAGATTGAAGTCATCAAGAAAGATAAAAGCGTGTGGGCAGGATTTTGCTCATGTTAGTAGTGAATTTACCTTGTTTGCATGTTCGATGTCATAATCAGGGGCTCTGTAACATAGTAAGAATCAAAATGTGATATTTAAAGACAGTTCACAGATGATGGTCTCAGGAAGAGCAAAGCTCTTGGATGTTTTTTAGATGTAAGGACTTTTTATAGAAGATAGCAACACCACCTCCTCCACAGATTTCATGATCTGATCGGTAAACATGATAGTCACTTACTGTGGTAATGGAGCCAGGGAGAGATGCATTGAGCCATGTTCCACAGACAAATATGATGTCGAATTTATCCGTATTTAGTATGAGGAGAAATTCAGATATTTTATTTAGAAGGCTTCTTGCCTTGTAAATAAATTTTATAAATGTAAATAATTTTGTGTTGACTAACTGTGAAATGCAAAAAAATAAATCATACGAATGGAAGCAGAACCACTAAGAAAGCACAAAGTCTTGCCATTACTGGTAGTCCTTGACTTATGACCAACATGGAGCCCCAAATTTCTGTGGCTAAGCCAGACAGTTGTTAAATGAGCTTTGTCCCATCTTACATCCTTTCTTGCCACAGTTGTTAAGTGAATCACTACAGTTGTTAAGTGAGTCAGGCTTCCCCGACTTTGCTTGTCAGAAGGTCGCAAAAAGTGGTCACATGACCCAGGACACTGCAACCGTCATAAATATGAATCAGTTGCCAAGTGTAGGACTTTTGATCACATGACTACAGAGAGTGTGATGACCCAAAGGGGCGTGGCACAACGGCAACACAGTCAGATAAGCAATAAGAATCCCTTTATTATCTCTAACTTTACCCCCAGTGTCCTGGTTACCTTCGGGCTGGAGAAAAACTCTCCCAGGAACAGCCTTTGACTGCAGAAAATTATGTCTAAAACATGGTCAACACAAACTGTAACTTAAAGTCCAATCAAGGCAAACTGAAGTAATTAGTTTGGCAGGGCAGAAGCAAGAATTTCAGACTGGAAGACATGGCAAAACTCACAGGGTTGGGAAGACGCCAGGAACATGGATAAGCCACAACAACACAGGATAAAGTCACATTGCTCCCAGCAGCCTGCTTTTCTTATAAACTCTCTTCCCAGCTGTGGTTAATGAAGGAAATCAGGGCCCTTTCCTCCCCCATAAACCCTGCAACCCATGTTGCTCCCTTCTCCGTTCCTCCCTGTGTGCCCTAGGATGAAGAGGGGGTAGGCCTGGGTCTTCCTTTGAACTCCCTCTCCCTTGTTCTACCTCTCCCCTACTCTGCCCAGCTAGACTGTGCCCTTCCCCAGCCTCCTCCACAGCCAACAGAGCCACATTCCCGCTCCCTGTCGGCTGTTCGTCTTCCTCCTTGGATTCAGACTCTGACAGGGACATGATAGGGAGGCTGCAAATGGTCATAAGTATGAAAAACAGTCACAGGGAACGTTTTTCAGTGCTGGTTGCAACTTAGGTCACTAAACAAACAGTTGTAAGTCGAGGACTGCCTGTAATGGAGAAGGATTTGGTCCTTGAAAAAAATGTAGACCTACACACCGCTCGTACAATTGTCCAAAATATGGCCTCTGTCCCTCTTGCTAATTAAACTCTTTGATCAGTGAATCCATGGACCGGCTTCCCTCCAGAAACTGTGGGTGCTCCAACACCGGAGGTTTCTAAGAGGAGATTGGACAGCCGTTTGTCTGGAATGGCACAGGGGTTTGTGCTTGAGCAAGGGGTTGGACTAGAAGACCTCCAGGGTCCTTTCCTTTCCTTTCTTCCGTTTCTCTTACTTTTACCAAGGATGTGAAGGATGTGCGGTTGTGTTTTATTTTTATGGTTATAATGTACACTGAAGATGGTATTTAATTTTGTTGTACGAGGTGCAATGACAATAACGTAAAATAAATGTTTCCTTCCCTTCCCTTCTTCCCTTCCCTTCCCTCCTTTCTCTTTTCTTCCTCTCTTCTCCTTTCCTCTCATCTCCTGCCCTCCCTTCCCTTTTCCTTTCCTTCTTCCCTTCCCTCTCTTTTTCTCTCTTTTCTTCCCTTTCTCTTTCTCTTTTCTTGCTCTCTTCTCTTCTCTCCTTTTTCCTTTTCTTTCCTTTCCCTTCCCTCTTTCTCTCTTTCCTTTCTTTCTTCCCTTCCTTTTCCTCCTTTCTCTTCTCTTCTCTTCTCTTCTCTTCTCTTCTCTTCTCTTCTCTTCTCTTCTCTCCTTTTTCCTTTCCTTTCCCTTCCCTCTCTTTCTCTCTCTTTCCTTTCCTTTCCTTCTTCCCTTCCCTTTCCTCCTTTCTCTTTTCTTCCTCTCTTCTCTTTTTCTTCCCTCTCTTCTCCTACCATACCCTCCCTCTCCCTTTCCTTTCCCTTCCCTTCCCTCTCTTTCCTTTCCTTCCTTGCAAGACCACCAGCATTCGTTCTCATCTGCAGCAGCCCCTTCTGAAATGATTTGTGTATCTTTATGAGTCCTTTATGTAATATTTTACTGACATCGGCCACAGCTGGGTCCTCTCGTGGCTTCTGGATCACCGGGCACAGGAGACCCATAGTGTCCCCCGAGTCTCGGTTTTTGTCGCATAACCGATTGCCGTTTCCAGCTGTGTCACTGGTGCCACATTCCTTGGTAATCGAATTATACTAAAATGGCTACTGGGAAGAAATGCTAATTTAGTGGAATGGCATAAAGGACACTCAAGTAACTGAGATTTAAAAACAGTTTTGGAGAAGCACAAAAATCTCTACCTTAAAAAAGAAGGATTTAGAGGAATAACTCCACCTCATATTAGAGGAAGCTTGGAAGTGCTAATTTTCGATAAAAGAAAAGATTTATGCCATTCATATTTTGTTAAGTTTATAGGATTGATGGTTTTTTTGCATTGCTCCTCTGTTCTATATTTAGTTTTTTGCACATCCAGAGTTTCTGGAAAGGGGTGATTGATGTAAATCAATAAAGCAATAGAAATGTCTAATAGACTCCTCTTCAGTGCATTTATCATATAGATCTTTTTTGTCAAAGCCGTTTTTTTTTCCAAATATGTCTTTTAAAGGTCATTCTTCAGAAGAAAATTAAAGAGAATAACAGACTGCATTCATTGGATCCAATCTTTCCATTCATTTTGGCAGATTATCTTAATTTGCTCTCTCTGAAATCCATGATGGGTTCCTTTCAAATCTGTAGACTTGCCCCTCCCCCACCCAGATTTTTAAGTGGGATGGATAAGGTTCCTCTGAATAGCTGCATTTATTAAATTTGGCTGAGGCAGTTGGGTTTAAATTGCCTAGAATCATCAAATGTCTCGATAAAAAGGTTAGGCAGGACTTCAGATTAATCCATTCAAAGAGGGAGGAAGCAAAAAACCTCAGATTCATTGTCTTTATTCCCAAATTTTATATTAAAAAAAGTAACAATAAGAATATTAAGCTCTTTTTTGTAATGGTGCCATACAGGGGAACCCATAATAAAAGTCCTGGTTTGCAATAATATAATTACACAGACAGACCCTTTTCTTTATGTGCTGTCATTGTGACAACACTGAAGAACTGGCTTGCATATTGTTAAGGTATTTAAATTTAGTCGCTGGAACAGTGAGATTGTTCAGTGAGCCAAACTACACAGCTACACTTGATTGATTGGAGATGGGTGGCTCCTGCGTGAGGCAATTTGCGCTGTGATTGGTTGCTGGGAGTGTGGAGAGGGAGTTTCCCATTCCCTCCCCCCTTTTTCTTCCACCTGCTCTGGGGTTTACCTCAGGATGCTCCTGTTTGATTGACTATCTTGTTTGTTGTAAATATAGATGTAATATATATTTATTGATATAAAACTACAAGTTCGTGTCAGTGTCTCTGGCTACATTCGGACCCCCTGCTGCACCATTCCCTGACACATATTTATAATCACCTCATTCAAAGACTGAAGCTCTGGGCAATAAGCTCATCCCTCAAAAATAAAAACCAGCCATCAACAGGCACATTGAGACAAACGACATCTATCTACCATTCAGAAAGCCTCACAAAGTCTCCTTGTCAGAAAGCAACACTCGGATAGGCAGAGAATAGCACCAAGATTAACACTAGACCAACAACCAGGCTGCAAACAGCAACCCAGTCAAGGAACTACCAATTAAGACAAATAATCAAATCAAGGAACAACAGCCTAATCAAAGAACCACCAAGAATACTTCCCCCAACAGTGACAGGGCAAGTCACTTTTATATAAACAGAGAGCAACCCCACACACACACACTCCCTTGGCACTGATGATGTTACCTAGTTGGGTAATGAAGCATCCTCAAGAATACAGTCAAGCTCAGAAAGCACCAAGAATCCCATAGTCATCATTGCCCCCCTCCTCCTCCACCTTCTTTTATTCTCCTCTTCCTCTTCCTCTTCCTCTTCCTCCTCCTCCTCCCCTCTGCAAATCCCACTCCTTTCTAGCAATGATGTCATTACCTGATTACCTTAGTTTGCTAAGACCTATAAAAAAGATTAATAAAGATCTATTTAAAAAATCTACAAAAAATATTTTTATCGTTCTGACAATATTAACAATTTGTATCTGTTGATTTATTTATGTCTTAAACAGCAAAAAGCAGAAAGTATGCAATATGACAGTAATCCTGAAATTTAGTTTCTCCTTCTAGTTATCATAAAATACCAATGGGATTTCAATCTGTAAACAAATAAAAAGTCTATTAATCTAACTTCTATATGCTGCTATAAGATTATTAATAGTATAAAATAGCAATATAATTAAAAGCAATTAAGCGCTATAAGTACATACATTTATCATTCTAAAATCTGACACTGTGTGATTTAGTGAAATTTTAAATTGACCTATTAAATTAAATGATCTAATCCTACCTCTAAGTCTAATGCTGTAAAATATCTAACAAAATTAAAATTATAACAATTGATTGGTTTAAAATTTTACCACAAAAAATCACATGTCAAGGGTTGTCTAATAAAAATAGAAGCAGACACTTATCAGATATAATATTTAAGAACAGCTGTTGGATTTCTCTGGCAAACAGGAATATTTAACACAGATAATAGTCAAGATTTTGCATATAATACATTGTTAAAGCAGTTGGTAAAAATATTAGTTGCAATTCGGTTCCTTTTCTCATTTTTGTTTATCCAATCATTTAGTTTAGTATTAATAATATAATGTTCTAATTTTAAAATACTGGAACAACATTATTGCTGCATATTAACACAATTCAATATAAACATTATTATCGACGGTAAGAAAAATAATAGAATGGATTTGGGGAAGGGTATTTTTTTTTAGAAAAAGCAAAAATGTAAAATTATAAAGTGAGAAAAGATTCCATTTTTTTTACACAGAATCAAATGGGGAACTATTTTGGATATACTAATACCTAATTCTTACTTAAGATAATACCAAGGATCTTATTTATTAATGCAAAATTATCATCATTATCATCACAAGGTACAAATCACGTGTTAGACGTCGACTGGAATCCTACTTCGGGATAAAACTTATTCATTGATTTGCTGGCAATTATTAATCCTCAGTTCTGTCAAACTCACTGGACTGTTGAGAAGGTAAAGAGGCAGCCATGTATATTATAATTTCCTTGAGGAAATGACAGAATACAGAGCAGATTGTCACTAATGGATGTGATTAAGCAACCTTCTCGTACAACTGAGGAGACTTAATTCCCCTTTCTGTCAAGATTCTGACTAACGAGCCCAAACAAATCAGAACTCCAAGGCAAGAAACTTTCTTTAAAAACATCTTTATTGGGTACATCATATCGGCATGCTTAAATGCAAAACCAACTCTAAATATTCCCCAGGATTACAGTATAATTAAAACAGCAGATAATCTTCCTCCTCAAGTGTCACCGGTCACAAAGCAAGGGGATCAAGCTAGTTTTTCATGTTTGAACCACCCATCTCCTTCAGAAGAAGATAATTAACTCTTAAATAGGAATCAATTTGTGAAGTGACCTGTAAATCAGTTTGTTGTCAATGAAAAAAATACTCCTTTGGTCTTTTTAGCTGCCAGCAGAAAGGGAATGGGGGTGGAAATCAGTGCATTCCTTAAATGTCTCAGATAATTGCTAGGCAGCCGAAGCTTCTGGCATGCAAGATTATTACTGGAGAGCATGACTGATGACTCTTGGCTATGGATGTGTCCCATTGGAGAATATACATCCGGGGGGTGGGGGGGAAGACCAGGGTCAAGAGGGAAATGAATGGTGTGTCTTAGTGTTGGCTGCACCCAGGTAACGCCGACATGGTCACTCCTAATAAATCAATTTTTTTTACTCTTGCGATTTATAACCATAATTGGGACCAGAGCTTAAGAAATCATAAGCACAGATTAACTTAAAACAGTTCATTTAGTGACCATTCAGAACAACAACGGCACTGGAAAAAGTGACTTATGACTGCTTTCACACTTACGACCTTTAAAGCATCCCTCTGGTCACATGATCAAAATTCAGACTCTGGGCAACAGACTCATATTTATGATGGTTCATGTGATTCCTCTTTTTGTGACCATCTGACAAGCAAAGTCAACGGGGAAGCCAGATTCACATAACATCCATGTTACTAACTTAACAACTGCAGTGATTCACTTAACAGCTGTCGCAAGAATGGTTGGAAAAATGGGGCAAAATTCGCTTAACAAATGTCTCACTTAGTGTGATGACCCAAAGGGGCATGGCACCAAGGCAACTCAGTCAGATAATCTGTAGGAGTACCTATAATTATCTCCAACTTTGCCCCCCAATGTCCAGGTTACCTTCGGCTGGAGAAAAAACTCTCCCACAAACAGCCTTTAAGTAGAAGAAATTCAGTCCAAAAACAAAGTACATACAAACTGTAAAAATCCACACAAACCACGCTGCAGTAATTAACTTGACAGGACAGGAGAAGGAATTGCAGACTTGAAAGCCCAGCAAAATACACACAGTTGGAAAGACGCCAGGAACACAGATAACCCTCCATGATACCACAATTTGCTACACCAACAACTTGGTATACCATGAATAATTCATGATTTGCTCCCAACAGCCTGCTATATTCAGCTTGCCTTTTCTATACACTGTGTTGCAGCTAATGAAGGGAATCAGGGCCCTTTCCTCCCCTGTAAGCCATGCAACTCACATTGCTCCTTTCTCTATTCCTCCCTGCGTGCCCTACGATGAAGAGGGGGTGGGCCTGGGTCTTCCTCTGAACTCCCTCTCTCTTGTTCTACCTCTGCTCTGCCCAGCTGGACTTTGCCCTTCCCCAGTTTCCTCCACAGCCAATGGAGTCACACTCCTGCTCCCTGTCAGCTGCTCGGCCTCCCCCTCTGAATCAGATTCCGACAGTGGCACGACACTTAGCAACATAAATTTGGGGCTCCATTTTGCTCGTACGTTCAGGACTACTTGTATAGGCTGGTTGCTAAGCAGCTGAGATTTGATCACTTGGACACTGTGATGGTCGTAACTCACTTTTATCCAGCACCATCATAATTTTGCAATTTAAATGAACAGTCATAAATTGAGGACTACCTGTCCCTTGGTTGGCTTGGGACTTAAATATTCGGGCGTTTGAGAAATGAGACACAAAATGAGACAACATTTAGGTCACTGTTTCTCAACCTTGGGAATTTTAAGATGGGTAGACTTCAACTCCCAGAATTCCCCGGTCAGCACACTGATTGGGGAATGCTCGGAACTGAAAAATCTACACCTCTGAAACTTTTCAAGGTTGGGAAATATTGAGTAAATCAAGGCAATAATAAAATGATATCTAGGATGTCTGTTGAAAACTTCCAAAAGAGCTACTAAAATGACCTGATATTATAGTTCAGGAGAACAATGAGCTCTCAAGGATAAAAATTCTGTGGGATTTCTGACAATTAAAGAAATTATGCAGGAAGGAAGATGCTTTTTTAACCCAAAGAAAATCATGACATGTTGTTCAACTTAGATTCTTAGACAATGAAGGAGGATCAGGGCAAATCTGGAGGTGGGAAACTGAAGCTTGTAATTAAATTTGACGGGAATTCAAAATGTTATTTTTATCCTAATGGAAAAAAAAAAAAGAAAAGAAAAGGAGGTTTAAATAAACTCCGTCAGGTACAGTACTGGGAAGAGAACCCAGGAGCAAAAATTAGTTTGCGTGTGTCATGTTTTTAGGGTGCCAAGGAACAAGGCTGAACACATTTAATGGAACAGACTTCTATCCATCCATTATTTATTTTATGTTTATGCCGCCATTATTATTTTTACAAAAAGCTATAGGTGGAAAAAATATCCAACACTCCTTCCTCCATGTATTTTCCTCAAAATAACAACACCGTAAAATGGGTTGGGCTGAGAGAGCGAGAGAGTGATGGATATCTTTGGGCCAATCACCAGGAGACAGTGAGTTCTAGTCCTGCCTTAGGCATGAAAGATGGCTGGGTGACTTTGGACCAATCACCAGGAGATGGTGAGTTCTAGTCCTGCCTTAGGCATGAAAGCTGGCTGGGTGACTTTGGACCAAAGACCAGGAGATGGTGAGTTCTAGTCCTGCCTTAGGCATGAAAGGCAACTGGGTGACTTTGGACCAATCACCAGGAGACAGTGAGTTCTAGTCCCGCCTTAGGCATGAAAGTCAGCTGGGTGACCTTCATCCAGTCGCCAGGAGACCGTGAGTTCTAGTCCCACCTTAAGCATGAAAGTTGGCTGGAGGATTTAGGGAAACCACTAAGAGAGGATTAGTTCTAGTCTCGCTTTTGGCGTGAAAGCATGAAAGTCATAATTTAGACGTCACTACTGATAGTTTTATGTTGGGAAAGATAGAGATTCTTCATCCATCACCATCTTTGGCCTATCTCTGAAACTGAACCAAAAATAATCTGTTTTTCCACACTTGCTCTCTTGCAAATGTTTTGTTTCTCCTCATCAACATCTCTGGGCCAAGAAAGTCTTCGAACTTCATGTTAATTGGTCTCAGACACCTAATTCAGGTGTCTTCACTGCTTCAGCATTTGTGTGTGTGTGTGTGGGTAGACAAAGTGAGGCAGCTCTAGGTGACAATTATTTTGCCTTTATTTTAAGGCGGGTAGCATCTCATCTGCAACTTCTGAAGCCTCTGGCTGCAAGGTTCTCATTAGCCTTCACCTCCCCTATCAAGTTCTTTTCAAATAAATAGCACGTTTTCCCATGTTGGTGGCCTGGCTTGCTTCCCCAGATTTTATTTCTTGCACGTCTCCCAAACAAAGGATGAGTGGCGTTTTAACCAGCCTACGTTTCCAACCAGAGCGAAGTGACAAAACTACAGTAGGTGGTTTGTATTTTTAAAAATGCTGACAAGATAAAATCCGGGGTGGGGCGTGGGGGAGAGATAATATCAAGATTCGTCAGCAAACTTAGAAACTAAACTTTGAAAGAGTTCTGAAGTTCACTTGAGATAGAAGGAACTTTACCAATAAAGGAGATTATTTGTAGCTCAGGGTTGACATGATAGAGGTGGTATTCAGCCGGTTCTGACCGGTTCTGGAGAACTGGTTGCGGAAATTTTGAGTAGTTCGAAGAACCGGCCAATCCAAACCGGCTATTCCTAATCCTATTCCTATTCAAATCCAATCCAATGATTTGATGGCTTATTGTACCCTACAACTCTTATTAAGTGTTTTACCTGATGATTCTTGACTCTTGATGAATGTCTCTTTTCTTTTATGTACACTGAGAGCATTTACACCAAGACAAATTCCTTGTGTGTCCAATCACACTGGTCCAATAAAAAGAATTCTACACAGTTGATTTTACAAGGGCACCATACCAAACAATGGGTTTATGTACCAAGCCCTGCCTGCGTTCATTGACAACTGCCATGTTTGTTTTGTGACCGCTGCATTCGCTTAATGGCTGCCTGAGACCAGGTCATAGAAGGCACTTACTAGCCGTATTACAAACTTAAACAACTGTGGTGATTCACTCCATCCCTATGGCCAGAAAGGTCGTAAAATCGGGCAGAACTCGCTGAACAGCTGTTCTCGCTTAGCGACAGCAACGTCAGGCTCAATTGGGGTCGTAAGTCGAGGACCATCTGTACTTAACTCAAGCAGGACAGTTTTCTTCAAAACACATTGCATCTCCCCAATGCCCTGATTGTAAGGTGTTTATAGTGCATGGTCCCTTGGAAAGATTTGGAGGATGAAAGAAAATGGGTACTACTACTACTACTACTACTACTACTACTACTACTACTATTATTATTATTATTATTATTATTATTATTATTATTATTATTATTATTATTATTGATAATACTTGCCTCCCATTTAGAAATTTAACAGCAACTTCACTCTGATACTCTTTAATTAACTTCCCATGCAGTCTTTGGGGGGTTGGCATCTGTTCACTGGTTGCCTATTTTGTCTAGAGGTTATTGTGGTGAGATCATTTTCTGTGATTTATCAGTGAATGCATGATGCTAACACACTGAATTATTGTCATGAGTCCTGCTTTTCTTTTCTCTTGTTCACAGTATGACATTACGATTCCCTGAGAAATATGGTGTTTTAGCAGTGTAATAAATAATCACATTAATAAAATGCCCTTCCCTAACAACGGTAATGTAGGCTACAAAACGAGAAGCAACCGTTCAAACAAATTTGGCTGCATAAACAGAGGGAGAGAATCAATATCCCATGAAGTGTTAATACCACTTTACAACGCCTTGGTAGGGCCACACCTGGTCAACCGCATCCAGTTGTGGTTGCCGCGATATAAAAAGGATGCCGAGGTTTTAGAAAGAGTGCAGAGAAGAGCAACCAGGATGATTAGGGGGCTGGAGGCTAAAGCATAGGAAGAAGAGTTGCAGTAATTGGGTGTGCTGAATTTAATGACAGGAAGGGTTAGGAGTGATATAATAGCCGTCTTCCAATATCTCAAGGGCTGCCCCAAAGAAGAGAGAGTCAAGCTATTCTCCAAAGCCCCTGAGAGGCAGGACAAGAAGCAACAGATGGAAACTAATTAACGAGGGAAGCAACCTAGAATTAAAGAGAAATTTCCCGACAGTGAGAACAATTAATCAGTGGGACAAGTTGCCTCCAGAAATTGTGAGGGCTTCAACAGTGGAAGTTTTTAAGAAGAAGTTGGATAACTTTTTTGTCTGGAGAGGTGTAGGATTTCCTTCAGAGGTGATGATATTCAGCAGGTTTTGACCAGTTCTGGAGAACTGGTCACGGAAATTTTGACTAGTTCGGAGAACCGGCCAATACCACCTCTGACTGGAGATTTTACAGTATCTGTCCTCTGCCGCTCCTACCAAGCCATGCCCACAGAACCATTAGTAAAAAAAAATTGAATCCCACCACTGGTTTCTTGCCTAGGCAGGGGTTGGACTAGAAGACCTCCAAGGTCCCTCCCAACTCTATATTCCTATTCTATTCTATTCTATTCTATTCTGTTCTGTTCTGTTCTGTTCCGTTCCGTTCCGTTCCATTCCATTCCATTCCATTCTATTCTACTATATTCTATTCCTATATTATCCTATCTTCTGTTCTATTCTATTCTATTCTATTCTATTCTATTCTATTCTTCTCTTCTCTTCTCTTCTCTTCTCTTCTCTTCTCTTCTCTTCTCTTCTCTTCTCTTCCATTCCATTCCATTCCATTCCATTCCATTCCATTCTACTATATTCTATTCCTATATTATCCTATCTATTCTATTCTATTCTATTCTATTCTATTCTATTCTATTCTATTCTCTTCTCTTCTCTTCTCTTCTCTTCTCTTCTCTTCTCTTCTCTTCTCTTCTCTTCTCTTCTCTTCTCTTCTCTTCCCTTCCCTTCCCTTCCCTTCCCTTCCCTTCCCTTCTATTCCTATTCAAATTTTTATGTCCAGGGTTTCATTGGTGTGCCTGTCCAAGAAATAGATGTAGCTTTAGGACAAAAGCCTTAAGAATTCTCCCTGCCTTAAACAGTCAGAAGGGAGGAAAAACTGCCCACCTGCATAAACCCTGCCTACAGTATTAAACCCTTAGTATGGATAATGTCAACTCATAAAATATTTCTCTGGTCTTTTAGAGTTGCCAACAGAAAGGGAGGGGATAGTCTTCGACGTATGAACACAGCCGAGGCCAAGATTTCTGTTGCTAACTGAGGCATCTGTTAATTTTGCACCATTTTTTCAACCTTCCTTGTTAAGTGAAGCACTGCAGTTGTTAAGTGAGTAACTTAACGGTTGCTAAGCAAATCTGGCTTCTCCCATTGACTTTGCTTGTCAGGAGGTGGCAAGAGAGGATCACGTGACCCCCGGAAAACACCGCGACCATCATAAATACAAATCAATTGCCAAGCAGCTGAACTTTGATCCCGGGATCACAGGGATGCAGTGATGGTCATTGGCGTGAAAAAGGGGTCCTAAGTGACCCCTTTTTTTTCAGGGCCGTCGTAACTTTCAACCAGCAAAATCAAAGGTTGAAGCCAAATTCACTAATCCACCAGGTTGCTGACTTCTACAACTGCAGTGGTTCACTTAACAGCTGCGGCCAGGAAGGTCATAAAATGGGGCAAAACTCACTTAACAACAGTCTTGCCTAGCAACAGAAATTTGGGGCTCTGTGATGACCCAAAGGGGCATAGCACAAAAAGCAACAAAGTCACAAAAGTAGGTAAAGTCCCTTTAATACCTCCAAGGTGACCCTCAACATCCAGTTATCATCGGCTGGAGAAAAAACTCTCCCAAGAACAGTTTTTTAAGGAAGAAATTCAGTCCGAATCCAAAGTACATATAAATTATAAATAAAAACCAACACAAACCACAAGCTGCAGCAATTAACTAGACAGGACAGGATAAAGAATTTCAAAAGACTTCAAAAGATAATGAAACACACACAATTGGGAGGACGCCAGAACCCAGATAAGACTCAACAAACAAAGATAACGCAGGCTTTGCTTCCAGCAAGGTGCTGTGTGCAAACACCCTTTATATCCTGTTTTCCCAGCTGCAACTAATGAAGGGAATCAGGGCCCTTTTCTCCCCTGTAACCCACATTGCTCCCTTCTCCATTCCTCCCTGTGTGCCCTAGGATGAAGAGGGGTGGGCCTGGGTCTTCTTCTGAATGCCCAGGCGGAGCGTGCCCTTCCCCAGTTTCCTCCACAGCATCTGGAGCCTCACTCCCACTCCCTGTCAGCTGCTCAATTTCCCCCTCAGAATCAGATCCCAACAAGGGCATGACAGGCTCCCTTGTGGTCGTAAGTCAAGGACTACCTGTATTCTCCCTCCTTCCTTCTATCAAGCTTGCAGCTTGGATTGGAAGAAATCCGGTTTTAGCAACATGAAGACGGCGCCTGATCCCCCTGCTAATGTGTTTCAAATCTTTCTCATCCCTTGATCCCTTTCCAAATTAAGCCGCTCTCTGTGCTTTTAAGTCCTCCGCCATCTGGCTGGGCAGGAACCAGCTGAGCTCTTCTACAAAGTTTTGTCTCTGTAAACTTGCCAGATTTTTAGAAAGGAATTGTTCCCCATATTGTTTCTTTTTTTTCAGCCCCGAGGGTGCAGGGGTGGCATCCCAAAAACCCCAGCAACCAATTTGCAGCCTGGTTGCTGTGTGTGTGTGGCCACAGTGGGCGTGGCCTTCCGGAACTTCCGGGAGGGCCGTTTTTTGCCTTCCCCAGAGTCTGGAGGCTTCCCTCGGGTCTCTGGGAGGGCGAAAAACGGCCTCCCCCGAGCTTTGGAGGGCCTCTGGAAACTGGAAAAAGGACCATTTCATGACTTTTTGTACTTCCAGAAGGCCCATTTTCCCCCTCCCAGAGCCTTTGCGTGGGCCCTGCACTTGCATCGAAAATGGGCTGCATGGAGATTCCTGGGAGGGTGGGCGGGGCCAGCCAGTTGGTTGAAATACTGGTTCGATGAACAAGATGCAAATTTAACATCCAGTTCGCCCAAACTGATCTGAACTGGTAGAATCCCACCCCTGCAATGGTGGCTTCCTTGTGTTCTGACCAAGTCTACCCGAGACTGTAATTAAGCACATACTTAGTTAAAACAGCTCTTGTTTTATTTCAACGCGGGGAATTATGTTCATTCCCAGCCTGTAATGAGTCCCAAACAGTCCCTCGAGATAAGCACCCACCTTTCTCTCCTTTGAATTGCTGCCAACAACTAAAGTGCCGAATGAACTATAAAAACCAACCAAAGTACAAAGTCCACACAGAGTGTCAAGGTTTAATCCGAACAGAACAAATGACTTTGCTTCCTGCAAAGGATTTATCATCTTGGCCTGTCCTTTATACCTTATAGGAGGGTCAATCACCTCCCAGCTTTACTCCTGAGTTGCCCCTTTTGTTTCAGTTGCTCTCGCCTCCTAGCAGCTCTGTGCACACGCACACTGGGAACAGGTTCCCCTTGTTCCTGACAGACTCCGAAGACAGAGCATGATTGATGACCCCCCAGCCCATGAACGTGTTCCGTTAGATAATCTGAATTATGATGCACCCAGAGGCGTGGGGGGAAACAGGGTCATGGGTGATTGTCAATTACGTAACTCAGAGTCGGCTTCATACAGGTCATACCAGCATGTCGCTCCTATAAATCCTTTGGAGTTTTTTTGAAGTTTGGCTCGAGGATCATGATTTAATTAGGGTGATCGCTGGAACTCTGACACTTATACCATTCCTGATAAATGGTTGTCTCATCTTTACTTGAAAACCTCCAGTGACGGAGCACCCACAACCTCTGGGGACAATTTGTTCCACTGATTAATCTTTCTCGCTGTCAGGAAACGTCTCCCTAGTTCTAAATTGTTGTACCTCTCTTTGGTAAGCTTCCATACTTCTTGTGTTGCCTTCAAATGCTTAGGAGAATCAGTTGACTCTTCCTTCTCTGTAATAACCGGTCAAGCTCTGGTGTGACTTTCCAACTTTGGGCCTATACGATTTTCGTCATTATCACATCAACAAAGTTCCGGATTTTGTTTCAAGTTCTCAGAGCCACAAGACTGAGGCGGCCTTGGCACCACCAATCTTTAGAAAGTCTCCAAAAACTTAGAACTCTCCCAGAGATGCTGGGTCTAGATGTAATATGACCCCCCGTTGAATGATGTACGGTCTGGGCTGGGCTGCCCTTTTTAAAAAAAAATTGATCCCTTTCAATAGAAATTTAAAAACTAAACTGTTTAAAAAAAATTATAGAAACGATACAAAGAAGGAAGAGGGAGAAGGATCAACTTTCACCGAATCACGGCGATTCTGTATAATGCACGACAACATAATAAGTTTGGAGAGAAATAATGTTTTTATCTCCCTCCTCGCCTTTTTACAGAAACCGCTTTCTGGTCAAATCTTAATAATGCCATTTTCTTCCTTAAATAAACAATGGGGAATTCAGAGGATGTGGGTCACTTGCGAGCAATAACCCTTAATGTCTATTTTTCCATTTTAAAAAGTTATTAGGGTTTGTTTTAAGTGGAAAAAACAACAACAGCCACAGATACATCTGTATGATAATAACAAACCTCCCCAGCACAGAAAAGCAATCCCAGACTTCCAATCTACTTTCTTCCAGTGTTTGAAAACCAGGAGTAAATTTACAATTTATAATTATTCAAAAGCCAGGCCTAGCATTCAGATTTATTCATTAGCAACCAACTAGCCATTCAAACTTAGTTGCGTCATAGAAGCCTAATTTTATTTCTTTCTTTCTTTGTTTGTTTGTATCCTGTCTTTATTATTTTTACAAATAACTCAGGGTGGTGAACATAACTCCTCCTATTTTTCCCATTGAGAGACATTGACTGGTCCACAGTCACCCAGTTGGCTTTCATCCCTAAGGATGGACCAGAACTCACAGTCTCCCAGTTTTGGAACCTGGTGCCTTAACTTCTAGACCAAACTGGCTCTATAGAGAGTGAGAGAGTGAGAGATGAGATGAGATGAGATGAGATGAATGGAAGGATGGATGGATGGATGGAGAGAGAGAGACAGACAGACAGACAGACAGAGACGGAGAGACAGAGAGAAACAGAGACAGAGATGAGAGAGAGAGAGAGAGATAAATAGAGAGATAGAGATAGAGATGGAGATGGATAGAAAATGCTATGCATCTATGTAAATAAAATTAATGCTTACATAGCGTACATAGGATGTTATTTACGTAGAGAACTATTTACATTACATAACATTACCTTAGAGAGCATTATTACATACATATTGCATAGCATTATTATACACCAATAATGCTATGAAAATTAGGGCAAGCAAACAGGACAAGAAGATGCTTTTGCTCACACCACCTTTCCGTGTTTAGTTCTTGGTGACAAAAAGGGGTTCACTGAAGGTCCATAAGCCGTGCCTTCGCTGGAATAGACCCCTGGCTACAGTGATCTCCTCCAGCTGCCTGTTCTTATAATGGTCGATCCCCTCTACAAGGAAGTCTACCTGTCTCCAGGAGATGGCCAGCTCCACCGCCATCAAGGTTAGTAGCCCTTGACCCCACAAATTGGTCCAACTCAGAGGTGGGAATCAGCAGGTTCTGACCAGTAGCGGAAATTTTGAGTACTTCAGAGAACCAGCAAATCCCACCTCTGACTGGAGACTTTACAGTCTCCTTCCCCTGCCTCACCCACCAAACCAGGCCCACAGAACCGGGAGTAAAATGGTTTGAATCCCACCACTGGTCCAACTCTCGTTGAAGCCAAGCAAGCTGGTGGCCTCGATACCATCCCTTGCAGAAGAGGTGAGACTGGCAGAAAAGGAATTCCCTCTACAGTCCCTGCTATTGAGAACATTTGGAGTCCCCTGTGGTTCTGTTTTTCCAGACTTCTAAAGATTACAGGGAGCTTTGAATCCTGACAGTTTCTCTCTGCTCCCCAAGGTCGAGAGGACAGTGAGAACTGCAGAAGAAGAGAGGGTCAACCTACTCTCCAAAGCCCCAGAAGGCAGGATAAGGAACAACGGATGGAAACTTCATCCAGGAGAGAAGCAACCTGGAAGGAAGTAGAAACTTCCTGACGGGGAGGACAATTAAGCAGGGGAACAGAAGTTGCCTTCAGAAATCGTGGGTGATCCATCACTGGAGGGTGGGTTTTTTGGATTTTTTTAAAAAAAATTATAACAAAAAACAACAAGTAAAACTGCCATGCCCCTGTTGGAATCTGATTTCGAGGGAGAGGTGGAACAGCTGACAGGAAGTGGGAGTGTGGCTGTGGTGGCTGTGGAGGAATCTGGGGAAGAGCACAGTCTGGCTGGGCATTCAGAGGAAGACTCAGGCCCACCCCTTCTTCATCCTAGGGCACGCAGGGAGGAACAGAGGAGGGAGCAACATGAGTGGCATGGTTTACCGGGGAGGAAAGGGCCCTGAACCCCTTCATTGGCTGCAGCTGTTTAAAAAGGGCAAACTGCCCATGGCAAAGTTGCTGGAAGCAAAGCGTGAAATTATTCTGGTTTGTCAAGTCTTATCTGAGTTCTGGCTTCCTCCCAAGTGTGTGTGTTTCGTTATCTTTTGACATCTTCAATCCCTTATCCTGCCCTGTCTCGTTAATTGCTGCCGCGTGGTTTGTGTTGGTTTTTCATTTATAATTTATATGTACTTTGAGTTTGGACGGAATTTCTTCCCTTTAAAAACTGTTCTTGGGAGAGTTTTTTTCTCCAGCCAATGATAACTGGACATTGGAGGCCAAGTTGGAGGAATTAAAGGGACTTTACCCATTTTTGTGAGTTTGTTGCTTTTGTGCCAAGCCCCTTTGGGTCATCACACTTGCCTTCTTTCAATTATACAGTATGTCAGCTGGGTACATATATCATGTGCACAATATTTATACACCTTTCTTCTTAAGTTGACATTCATATTATATTCTAATCAACATTATATATCATATTATATCATTATTATACTGTCATTAGATTTTCTTCCATTTCAATTTCAAGCTATCGACTGCAGGTTTTTAAGAAGAGACTGGACAGCCATTTGTCTAAAATGGTATAACGGTCTCCTGCTTGGGCAGGGGGCTGGACTAGAAGACCTCTAAGGCCCCTTCCAACTCTGTCATTCTGGTCCGTAAAGCAAGCTTGCAGCGATGGCTGTATTAAGATTCCTCTCTTCAATATAATGAATTTACAATGCAGAGAAAAATGCTGCCGCAGAAAGGAAACTCATCACGTCCAAACCCCAGTTCCATGAGATCTTCAAACTTTCCAACCTGCTTATTTGCACATCAATCACATGTGGGCAGGGACTGGTGGGGAGATAGAGAGATGAAAATGAAATAAAGGCACCGGAGGCTTAGACCAACCAAGCTTGTTTCAAGCTCAGCTCTTGGCTAATTGAGACCTTGCCTGTCCCATCAAGGCATAAGTGACAAAGGTTTTTTTTTTCAAAGCAAGTCTTCCCCTTTTCTCCATTACTTCTCTCTTTCATCCACGCTCCCTGAAATAAAAGTCTATTCATGAAGGAGGTTGGGTAGATTCCCAGAAGTCAGCCTTTGCTTTAAAACATCTGGGCTCACATCTGCTGTGCTGTCCTGGGTGTAGTTTTCTCATCTTGCCTTTTTTTCCCCCTTCCTCATCACCAATTTCCGGTTCTACATTTTTCAAGAAAAATGCAAATTCTTTCAAATGGTGTGTCGTCCCCCCGTCCATCCCCCGCATCCCCCATCACTGGTAGACATGACAGCTGGAAGAAAATGGAAGAACAATGTCCTGCCAAGTCCTACTGATCGAATTAAATCAGTGTGCCATGCTTTAGAGCAGTGTTGATGCTCAGTGGCCAACTGACTTCAACTCCCAGAATTCCCCAGACAGCCCTCAGATAGGTAGGTAGGTAGGTAGGTAAGTAGGCAATAGATAGACAGACAGACAGACATGGATGAGAGAGACATAGAAAGAAACATATGGGGTAGATAGAGACAAATGGATGGATGGATGGATGGATGGATGATGGATGGAGAGAGTTGGGGATACATGATAGATGATAGATAGATGGTAGGTAGGTGATAGAGAGATAGATAATAGATAAGTAGGTAGCTAGGTGGGTGGATGGGTGGATGGATGGATGGGAGAAACAGTAGAAGAAAGAAAGAAAGAAAGAAAGAAAGAAAGAAAGAAAGAAAGAAAGAAAGAAAGAAAGAAAGAAAGAAAGAAAGAAAGAAAGAAAGAAAGAAAGAAGATAAAGGATAGATAGATAGATAGATAGATAGATAGATAGATAGATAGATCTCCCCCCACTCCCACTCCTCCTCCTCTCTGCCAACCCCACTCTCTTCTAACCCTGATTATGTTGCTTTGACAAGAGGATGTGTTGTTTCCTCCATGTTGTGTCTCCACCATTGTCTTGTCAAAGCCGCCTGAAGCCATTCCGCACAAGCTGAGATGCAGCCGCCTCTTTCAGCGTCGGAAGCGATGTCCCCGTCGTTGCACAGTTGTGGGTTAAGCTGTAGAAAACGGCTCTGAGATTGTGTCATTTCCCCCCAGGGCCATTCATTTCTTCGCTGTCTCTTCTCTGTACTTCTCATGACTTGCCTGAGCGTTGGGATAACTCCCCAGAGTAAGCTAACACGCTAAAAAACACTTAAGCTTCCAAACGTTAGCACAGTAACTTAAAGATGGGAAATTTGTACGCTCAGTAAAGGACAAAAAGGCACAACAAAACATCCTCTAATTGTCAAACTGTCCGGAGGAATTAATAGAGTGAGAACAAATCTCTCTCTCTCTCTCTCTCTCTCTCTCTCTCTCTCTGTGTGTGTGTGTGTGTGTGTGCGTGTGTGTGTGTGTGTAACCTTCTTGGGAACTGAACATTTTGGATGAGTTTGAGTGGAGGAACTAAAATCTACAGATACTGTTTGGGAAATTCAAAAGCTGCATTCATACAGATAACAGATTAACAGAGTTGGAAGGGACCTTGTAGGTCATCTAGTCCAACCCCGTGCCCAAGCAGGAGACCCTGCACCATTTCTAACAAATGGCAGTCCAGTCTCTTCTCGAAAGCCTCCAGGGACGAAGCTCCCACAACTTCCTAGGGCAACTTCTGTTCCATGGATTGATTGTTCTCCCTGTCAGAAAGTTTCTCCTTATTTTCAGGTTGAATCTCTCCTTGTTCAGTTTCAGTTCAGCAATGAATTACAAAAAATTGCATAATTTTATATATTAGACTGAGTTTCGCAGAAAAAAAACAACATTAAAGTTCATGGCACACCAAGGTACAGGTAATCCATGACTTACAATGACCGTTTGAAGTTACAATGGCACTGAAAAAAGTGACTTATGACCATTTTTCACACTTACGACCATTGCAGCATCCGCAGGGTCACGTGATCAAAATGCAGATGTGTAGAAATTGACTTACATTTCTGACGTTGTCGTTGGAAGTGTAAAGATGTATCAGGCACATTTTATCACATGCGGTGCTGCAAAAAAATATTGGAGATTAATTCAAACATACATAGAACAAATGATGGGAGAATGTATTCCATTTAAACCGGATTATTTTCTCCTAGCAATTATATCAGGAAAATTTAAGAAGGAAATAATGTACCAAACAGCACATGGTATTGAGGGCAGCTAGAATAATATACACACAATACTGGAAAAATGAAATCATACCTCCAGAAACAGAAATAATAAGAAAAAATATGGCATGTGCCAAAAATTATGGCATTATTTCTAAAGTTAACCATAGATAAGTTAAACTTTAGAAATAAAAGACAAAGGAGAGTCTAAATATTATAAAACATGGAATAAATTTTATCAATGGTTATACAGCAGAAGACAAGGTCAAAATATTAGTAGTTATAATTAATTAGTAATTAATATATTCAATAAGGTGATTATAAATGATGAAGTCAAATATATATATATGTATAAAAGGCTAAGCTGGATGTATTGTGTTGTATTCTCATAATTAAAATTAAAAAATATTTTTTTTAAAAAAGGCAGATGCTTGGAAATTGACTTACATTTATGACGGTTGCAGCGTTTCCTGTGGTCATGTGCTCCGATTTTGTGACCTTCTGATAAGCAGAGTCAATGGGGAAATCCAGATTCACTTAACAACCGGATTGCTAATTTAACAACTGCCACGATTCTCTTAACAAATGTGGCAAGGGAGGCCATAAATTGGAGCAAAATTCACTTAACAAATGTCTCACTTAGCAATAAAAAAAAAAAATTGAGCTCAATTGTGGTCATAAGTCCCATAACTACCTTTTATGTCTTAGGCGTAAATTTGCAATATATCTCCAAAATGAACAAATCATTTGGGAAGCAGCGTAACGATTACTTTTTATCAAACAAAAGTATGCTGAATTTAAACGATAGGATTCTCAAAAAAGGGAAAAAAAATGGCATAACAAAAAAAAAAATGCCTGGGAATAAATGCATGCATAGGCATAAAACGGTTTGATAAAGGCAGAAGTAATCTGAGAGAGAAAACTTTATGAATATATGGAGGAAATGATGATCAGGTTTAAATAAATATGAGTATAAATTGTACAGATCTTCAAAATTCCGCTCTATTAATTTTTCGGCCAAATCAGTATCCCAGGCTCTTAAGTAGCACTTATCTAATGAACCATTTTGTTTTCATTTTCTAATGTGTTGAGCTAATAATCCTAGCAACTAACAAGAGGGAACTAATCCATTTGTGTTGCCTGAGTTTATATGGCTTAGGAGAAACAGCCTGGGAAACAAGAATGGGATTCCTTGCAAAGTTTGATAAGAGACGGTCTTCCTTTCTTCAAAAAAAAAAAAAAGCTTCAATCTGGGCATTGCTCCCAAAGATGGCATGTTAATTAAATTAATTACAGCCCTAGCTATGCAATCTAGAAACATTCCATATCCGAAAAGTGATTGTTGCAGAAGGCAATGGCACATAAGGATGGTTTTCATGGACACCTTTGGACATGCTGAAATGGATTTGAAAGGTAAACTGCATCGCAAAAGGTTCAGAAAAAAATCTTTCAAGTCATGCTTAGTGTAAAAGTTTTGTATATTAATGAAGAGACCTCCCTGGTTTTAAATAAAGAGAGGATACATCATTCTCCAAGTGCAATGAATGGTCATGAATGATAAAGGTATATTCTCTCTCTCTCTCTCCCTCTCCCTCTCCCTCCCTCCCTTCTTCCCACTGTGTGTGTGTGTGTGTCTGCACTTGTGCGCACATACACATTCAACTCAGTGTTGACTGCCAGGTGCAGTCCCTGCTGTTTTCTTGGCAAGATTTCAGACATGATTTGTCTTTGCCTATTTCCTAGGGCTAAAAAAACACTACTGGTCCCAAAACACCCAATTGGCTTTCACTCCCAGTGAGATTACAACTCACCATCTCCTGGTGATTGGCCCAGAGTCACCCAGCCGCCTTTCATGCCTAAGGCAGGACTAGAACTCACCATCTCCTGGTGATTGGCCCAGAGTCACCCAGTTGGCTTTCATGCCTAAGGCGGGACTAGAACTCACCGTCTCCTGGTGATGGGCCCAGAGTCACCCAGTTGGCTTTCATGCCTAAGGTGGGACTAGAACTCACCGTCTCCTGGTGATTGGCCCAAAGCCACCCAGCTGGCTTTCATGCCTAAGGTGGGACTAGAACTCACCGTCTCCTGGTGATTGGCCCAGAGTAACCCAGTTGGCTTTCAGGCCAAGGTGGGACTAGAACTCACCATCTCCTGGTGATTGCCCCTAACTCACCCAGCCTGCTTTCATGCCTGGGGGAACTAGAACTCACTTTCTCCTGCTGATTACCCTAAACTTAGTCACCCAGCCAGCTTTCAGGCCCGGGTGGGATTAGAACTCACCATCTCCTGGTGATTGGCCCAAAATCACCCAACCGGCATTCATGTCTCAGGCAAGAGTAGAATTCATAGTGTCTACTACAAGGCTGTCAAACTCGCGGCCCACAGGCTGGATGCGTCCCATGCTGCCCCCACCCCCAGTTTAGCGAAGGGGGGGAAAGTCCCAATACGTCACGTGACGATGCCGTGATGACACGAGTTTGACACCCCTAGTAGTTCCTAGGTCAGCAATAGTAGCACCTAGAAATAACAGATACTGAAATCAGAATGCTGTTGACCACACTAAAATTATAAAAGTTTACACTGCACAGTTTTAGTAATTTCTAGGTGGATACAGAACCTTCCCTTCTTCAGAAGTTTGGGTATCTATATCTATATAAAAGCAAAATACCACTCATGTATCATCACAAAATCTCCAGAACCGTAAAGCCTACAAACTTGACATTTGACCTGTATCTTCCTCTTGGCTTCTAGGTGCTCACTAAGGAAGGATTTTTCCAAATGACCATCAGAGCATTTAGAGTATTTCCTATATTATTATTATTAGCATACTCTGATGCTAAGGAGTTCTACTCCTCCTCCCCACCTGAAAAGAAATCTCCTCCAAATGCAAAACACAAACAGAGGAGAGGAATTTCAGTTTCAGTTTCACAGCCCCAAGCAGCTTTAGTACAGAATAGTTGAGCTAAGCCGCGCCCAGGCTCCTTGCTGTCTCCTTCTTGCTCGCACAGCAAATACTGTTTCCAAACAGCCCTCAACTCTCACACACTGACAGGACGCTAGCCAGATGAATACTGATGGATGCTGGTAGGCAGAGGCAGAATTTTTCTTTTCCCTTATTTTTCTCCCCCAAAACTAAGCCCGACCACAGAGTTTTGTAGCAAAGCACTGGTATCGAGCTAGTAGTTTGATAAGACTAAAAGGCTGATATTAGTCTTTTTTTTTTTTCATATTCTCAAAACATTGTCATTTCTCTCTGGAAATGCTTGTCCAATAAACATAGAATTAATTCCTCTGATTTCTTTCCACAGGATGAAACAACATTTGGGGTACACATAAACAGTCTTCTGAAGAATTATGAAGCAATAACAGGAGTGCGTTCAATTATCACCAGTCTTGAGTTATGACTGCTTTATAAACATCCTGAGTACTATTGCCTGGTTGAAATACACATTGTTTTCACACTGTCCAATATGAAGAGTTCCAGCTTTGTTCCCGTTTTTTTTTTTTAATATTTACCCAAAGTTGAAAAACAGTGCAATAATTACAACATCCACCCTGTCAAATTTTCTGAATTTTTTGCACAATGCGGCCACTGAAAAGTTCTCAGAATTTTATTTGCTTCTTGCTGATCTGTAAATGAAGCCCGAATGAACAATAATATTTAACTGGTATTTGATTCGTTTATTTTATAAACAAAATAGTCATCCAACATGCGATGTGCCAGCGTGGAAAACAACTCTTCCCAGTTCAGGCAATTCAATAATAGATAAAATGGCATCAAGTTAGAATACAGGATACAGAATAATAGAGTTGGACCTTGGAGGTCATTTAATCCAATCCCTTGCTCAAGCAAGAGGTCCCATACCATTTTAGACAAGTGGCTGTCCAATCTCTTCTTAAAAGCCTTCAGTGATGGAGAGGCCACAACTTCTGAAGGCAAACCAATGCGTTGATTGATTGATTGTCAGGAAATTCCTCCTTAGTTCTAGGTTGCTTCTCTCCTTGATGAGTTTCCACCCTTTGCTTCTTCTCCTGCTTTCAGGGGCTTTGGAGAATAGCTTGACTCCCTCTTCTTCTTGTGGCAGCTCCTTAAATCTTGGAACCCTGCTGTCATATCACTTCTAGTCCTCCTTTTCTCTAGGCTAGCCACAAAAATGTACGAATGCAAGTGTACGAATATCCAATCTCATCTGGGCCAGCCTTGCCTTGTATAAATCTCATGAACTCTGTCCTGTTCACAGTGAAGCTCTCACCATTCAAATTCTACCTATCACGGTCAACTCAACAGAAATGCCTGGAAAAACTCCCTTCCCCTGTCCAAGACAATAATGACTAAATGTCTGGAAATGGTTACTGTTAATGCCATCCGAGATAATGGCCATCACCACACGAGCAGGGGGTTGGACTAGAAGACCTCCAAGGTTCCTTCCAACTTCTGTATGTATTTTATTTTATTTTACGACACCCTGTGGCAATGAAATGTAGAAGTTCATTAGGCACGGTGTGATTTCTTTTGTCCGCTTCCAATTAGTTTGTTGGCTGACTTCTGCTCAGCTTTTCATAACTTCATGTCTCCGAATAGTGTTATACGTGATCCGAGCCAATGACACCCTTTCATTCATCTTCCTTAAAATTTCAAATTGTTTACCTAATAATTGCTAATAGTATTGCTATGACTCTAGAAAGAGTGCAGAGAACAGCAACAAAGATGATTGGAAGGCTGGAGGTTAAAACATATGAAGAACAGCTGTAGGAGTTGGAAATGTCCAGTTTAATGAAAAGAAGGACTAGGGGAGACATGATAGCAGCCTTCCAATATCTCATGGGCTGCCCCAAAAGAAGAGGGAGTCAAGCTATTCTCCAAAGCACCAGAAGGCAGGACAAGAAGCAATGGACGGAAACTCATCAAGGAGAAATCCAGCCTAGAACTAAGGAGCAATTTCCTGACAGTGAGGACAATTAACCAGTGGAACAAGAAGTTGTGGATACTCCAAAACTGGAGGTTTTCAAGAAGAGAATGGACAACTGTTTGTCTGAAATACTGTAGGGTTTCCTGGCTAAGCAAGGGGTTGGACTAGAAGACCTCCAAGGTCCCTTCCAACTCTGTTATTCTGTTAATTTGATAATGAATCTAGTCACTTCAACCTTTGATCTCTCTCTCTCTCTCTCTTTTTACCAACTAGCACTCCCTCCTCCTAATTTCCAAATCTCAGTGTGAATTTCAAAATTCACTCTCAAACTTGGTTGTGAACAATTGGCTGCTGTTTTCAATATATTGATTACGCTTATTATACTGTGGGTTTTTACCTGTGAGTCCACCAAATGCATACACTTGTTTGATAATAAACAGTACAATAATAAAAGTCACCAGATTAAATGGCTGCGTGAAAGGCCAGGGAAAGCCCAGCTGATTGTGCGAGGCAGGATGTTTACACACATGCTGTGGACAACTCACACCTTCCAAAAGAGCAAGACCATCACACTCCACCAGAGAGCACTCATCCCAAATGTTCTTGTCCCTTAAAAATCCCTCTAATTCCAATTCCGTTCCCTTCCACTGAATGAGGGATTACATAGAGGGGAAGAGGCAGGGTCATTTTTGCTCCTAGCAAGTTGGCAAACACAAAGCCACAAGTTTTGGGAGGGTAGTGATTTATGCTCGGGGGAAACGGAAAGAAACCTCCACCAACCCAAGTCACTTGTCAAGTTTCTTCCTACTCAGGCTTGGTGGGAAAACCAAGTACAAAACCCCATCAGCAAGGTGAAATCTGCTTTTAGCGCAGAGCAAATGGTCGAAGATCTGCTCACATTTTGTTAAAGAGAAAATCAATCAGCGGCAGCCTTTTGGAACAGAAGCTAAAACAGATTAATATAAAATAAAAAGGTTGCTTTTCAGTCGCAAAGTTGTGTCCAACACCTGGAATATTGCATCCAGTTTACGAGAACGATGTTGAGATTTTGAAGAGAAAAAAAATGCAGAGAGAAGAACCACTAAAAACAAACAGTTCCAGGAACTGAGTATGGCTTGTCTAGAGAAAAGAAGGGCTAGAAATATTCCAGTATTGGAGGGGCTGCCACAAAGAAGAAGAGGGGGTCGACTTATTTTCCAAAGCACCAGAAGGCACAACAAGAAACAATGGAAATTAATCAAGGAGAGAAGCAACTTGGAGTTAAGGAGACACTTCCTAACCATGGGGACAATGGACCAGTGGAATGGTTTTCCTTCAGAAGTTGTGGGTGCTCCATCAACGATGGTTTTCAAGAAGAGATTGGACAGCCACATGTCTCAAATGGGATAGAGTCTACTGCAGAGGTCTCCAAACTTGGCCACTTTAAGACTTGTGGACTTCAACTCCCAGAATTCTTCAAGCCAGCTGGCTGGAGAATTCTGGGAGTTGAAGTCCACAAGTCTTAAAGTGGCCAAGTTTGGAGACCTCTGGTCTACTGCTTGAGCAGGGCTTGGACTAGAAGTCTTCCAAAGTCCCTTCCAGCTCTATTCTGATTGATTGATTGATTGACTCCTTATGAACCCATGGAGCACAGCACATCAGGTCCCCTATCCTCCACTATCTCCTGGAGTCCCTGTTGCTTAATAACAGAAATTCCTGTCTCAAATCTAGTCGTATGCCAAGGACGATCTGTACTTTACTTATTACAAGATATTCATAATATAATCCTATGTTCGAGACCTTATTAAATCTTTGCAACCTGACAAACTGCAGCCTTTGTTGGAAGCTGAGAAGAAAAGAAATGCCAAGCCCCAAACCTTGGATCTCGTTGTGCTTGTGATTGTCCAATGGATTAAACCTGCCAGGGCGAAGTGAGTGGTCCTTACAAGTTATTAAGTGCCAATGATTCAATTAGCCAAGCGTGGACAAGCAATAGGAACGTAGCCATTGTGCAGCCTGACAGCAAATCAGTTTGGTAAGTTTAGGCTGCAAAAGGACAGGTGCTAATTAACAGTGTCGAAATAAATAGGACAGGCAGTAGCTGATGAGAGCCAAGGTTTGGGGTTAAGGTATTCAACTGCGTCTTCCTTCCCAAGAATTACAGCGATGCAGTCGTTTGTAGAGTTTTCTTCCATTCTTGCATCCATTTACCATAGAAAAATGCCAGGCCCCTCCAGGTATCCTAATAGAACCGGCCCTTCTTAGGATGGGGCATATTTCAAGGATTAAAAGTTTTCCCCCCAAATGCCATCACTCTGCTAAATAACTAATTCCCACAACACTGTCAACTTATTTACTAAGACAGTATTACTATTATTCCTCTACTACTAAATTATAATAACACTTCCTACCGTAGTACCTATCTCTTCCCACTTTTGGCTATAACCTATCCACTGTTGACCTCACCCCCTTACTAAGAGGTCTGTAAGGGGCATACACAATTGCACCATCGTGCTTCCCATCCCTGTCCTATTCGTCCCCATTTATTCGTCCCTATTTCCTATATTCTTACTCTTGTTTATGCTTATATCTATTATCGTGTAAGCGATTGACAAATCAAATAAATAAATACATAGCCAAGTTGCTTGTATCTTTACAATTTATATTGTTTCATTTGTTTCCTAGTATAATTTGATTGCTTATAGTCACCTATGACTATCACTAAGTGTTGTATTTTATGATTCTTGATGAATGTCTCTTTTCTTTTATGTCCACTGAGAGCATTTGCACCAAAGACAAATTCCTTGTGTGTCCAATCACACTTGGTCAATAAACAATTCTATTCTATTCTATTCTATTCCATTCCATTCCATTCCATTCTATTCTATTCCATATTCTATTCTGTTCTATTCTATTCCGTATTCTATTCTATTCTATTCTATTCTATTCTATTCTATTCCGTATTCTATTCTATTCTGTTCTGTTCTATTCTATTCTATTCTATTCTATGTTGAGGATTAATATATGGTCAACCGTGCCATTATATTTAGGTATCAATAGAAGAAAATACTTGTAGCTCAGGGTTGAATTGTGGGGTTCCTGGTGCTCTTTGAGCTTGGTGGTTTTCTGGCAAACGTTTCATTATCCAACTAGGTAACATCATCCGTGCTGGAAGAGAGTGTGATTTGCAGGGGAGAGGAGGATCTTTCATGTTTTCTTGCAGACATTTTTTTAACCCTTCTAGGTGTGGGAAGCCCCCCCACCCCACCCCAGAAGAGTAAAATATTTTGAGGAATATTAAAAAGGCAGGATATTATATTTCCCCAAAAGAAGAAATGGAAAATCACGCTCTTAAGGGAAACAGAAACAGTTCCAGTCTCCCTGCCCAAAGCAGAAACGGAGGAGGCCAGCTTTTAGAAATGCAGATTCAGTAATCCATTCAGAAAGGCCGGGTCAGACAGAAACTCTAGATAAGCAACACAATTAGGCAAGACAAGATTAGCCCAGACAAACAACTTGGATTTGCATTTCTCCTTTTGCCTATAGAGCCAGCTGTGACCCCTACATAACCCCTATCTGATCCCATAGGAATCTGACAACAACCAATAGAATATTAGAAGACATGTTCTTGCACAGGAACAGGAAGCTCAAGTGCAAAGCCCAAAAGAAGGTATAAATACCCACCCACTCTCAACTCCATTTTGTCTGACTGGCCCAGGACTGCTGTTAGTTCTGTTCATCATTAAACTTTCTTTCCAATCAGCCTCTGCGTTTCCAGTGTCTTTTCTCCCAGCGGTGTCAAGAAAGTTCGTAAAGCAGGGCAAAACTCACTTAACGCCATTTTGTTTAGCAACAGAAATATCGGGCTCAGTTGTGGACATAACTCAAGGACCACCTGTCTCTCTGCTTACTCCTCTGTGCATTGCATCGTCCTTTTGAAAGTCACCCTTTGCTCAAGATGACAGCAAGGAAAACCAGGCTATTGGTGACAACTGGGGAGGATGCCAGATTCTTGAAGCCGCTGGACTAAATTTCTTTCCCATAAAGCAAACGTCATTTATGTTCTCTTCTTTATCCTCTGATTCCAGAGCATCCATTATCGTTCCCCGACAGGTGTCAGCTCCAGCATTGTTACGCAAAGCTCCAGGGTGGCAATACCGGCATTTCCACTTGGAACTATTAGTAATTACTTAGCCCTTGTCAACCTTAAAACTGTTGCTTGCATTAGCTATGTGGAAATGGGTAGATTTATCACCCCATCAGAAATGGTGCATTTACGCCGCTTCATAGAGATTCATAGATGAATTTTAACACAAAGGTACCAAGCTTTTCTCCTTTTAAATCCTGGTTTGTTACTTGAAGACCTTATTTACCAGATCCAGGGACTTTAAGAGAAGGCATAGGACTGAGATGAACCCCTGCAGTCCAAACAGTTGTGTACGTGGACACATTACAGATCATCGTTTCTTGTATACCCCCAGACAATTGTATTGTGACTGAAAAGATAGTGACATTATGTCCCAAGTCCAGACAGGATGCTGCAGTCATGGGAGATGTAATCTATGCAACTTCCTTTAGTGGGAGAAAATGACTGTTGGAAGAACTAAAACAGTTTGGTGTTCAGGTGGTGGCCTAGAAACCAGGAGACTATGAGTTCAAGTCCTGCCTTAGTCATGAAAGCCACCTGCGTGATACTGAGCCAATCACCAGGAAATGGTGAGTTTCAGTCCTGCCTGAGGCATGAAAAATTGCCTGGGTCACCTTGGGCCAATCACCAGGAGACCCCACCTTACAGGGTTGTTGTGGTGGGGAAAATAGAAGGAAGAAAAAGTATTAGATATGTTGACCGGCTTGAGTTACTTGTACAGTAATAAAGATGGGATGAAAGAAAGAAAGAAAGAAAGAAAGAAAGAAAGAAAGAAAGAAAGAAAGAAAGAAAGAAAGAAAGAAAGAAACAGAGAGAGGAAGGAAGGGAGAGAAAGAAAGGAAGGGAGGAAGAGGGAGGGAGGAAAAGAGTGAGTGTGAGAGAGAAAGAAACGGAAGAAAGATAGAGGAAGGGAGAGAGAAAAAGGAAGAAAGGAAGAGGGAGAGAAGAAAAGTGAGTGAGTGAGAGAGAGAGAAAGATGGAGGGAAGGGGAGAGAGAGAGGAAGGAAGGAAGAGGGAGGAAAAGAGGAAATAGTGAGTGGGAGAGAAAGAAAGGAAAGAAAGGGAAGGAAGGAAGGAAGGAAGGAAGGAAGGAAGGAAGGAAGGAAGGAAGGAAGGAAAGAAAGAAAGAAAGAAAGAAAGAAAGAAAGAAAGAAAGAAAGAAAGAAAGAAAGAAAGAAAGAAAGAAAGAAAGCCATCCTTGTTCCAACACCTTTGTAGGTTAAATATCATCCATATGACATTTTTGCCACCTTCCATTTGGTGCCGTTGTAAACGTGTTGAAGAAAACTAGATCAGCCTCCTCTACAAAAACATTTGCCTGAAGTTGGAGGATCGCGTGGAATAAGGTTCCTTCAACCGATTATCCTTCCTCTCTGCAAGGAAGGGAAGAGGTCCATCTCCAGCCTGCCTTCACAAGTGAATTTGCCCTCTTCTTCACCTCCGTGGAGCCAACATTAAGCACACTCAAAGATGCCTTTTTTCAAAAGGAAACTGGATGTCCATGGAGATTCTTAGTCATCCAGGTCTCCTGGTTATCCCAAAAGGTGCTTTTCTTTTTTCAAGAGGCACCTGGACTTTCTGTTTTTTTTCTTTGAAGAGGTTTCACTTCTCATCCAAGAAGCTTCCTCAGCTCTGACTGGATGATGGGGAATGATACAATCAGAGCGAAGCACACACTCACCAAACCGGTTGTTACACCAGTTGAATTGATATATAATCTTATATTATATTATGGTATGATATGGTATGGTATGGTATGGTATGGTATGGTATGGTACGGTATTATATTATATTTATTATATTATACTATATTTATTATATTATTATATGTTTATATATTCTCCTGCCTCAATTTTTATTAAGATAGTTAAATTTAGTAGCTGGAGCAGTGTGGCTGTACAAGGAGCCAGAACACACAGTTATAGTTGATTGACTGGAGAAGGCTGGATCCTGTGTGAGGCAATCTGTGCTGTGATTGGTGAGGAGGGCGAGTATCCCCTTTTTCCCGCCTTTTTCTTCTGAGGGCTCTATATTATTTGATTTACCTCATGATGTTACTGAGGTGCTCTGTGATTTACCTCATGATGTTCCTGAGGTGCTCTGTGATTTACCTCATGATGTTCCTGAGGTGCTCTGTGATTTACCTCATGATGTTACTGAGGTGCTGTGTGATTTACCTCATGATGTTCCTCTTTGCCTGACTGTCTAGTTTGCTACACAGAAAGACGTGAAATAGATTTATTTATATAAAACTACAAGTATGTGTCACCGTCTATGTATGACTTCATTTGGACACCGGCTGCACAAACTCCCAACGGTTCTTCTGATCTTAAATTTGGTCCAGTTTGTGATCTATGGTGCTGAAAAATGGGGACCATTTCTCATTCGTTATGACAAGGAACAATCACATATGTGATTTTGTCATTGAATGAACGACACCAACGGCATAATTCATGTCAGCTGGATCACATACAATGCCATCTTCAAAGCTATCTCATTGACTGCCAACGGAAGCAGCGTTGAATTCTTCTAATCTTATACAAGCCCAGTTCCTGGGGAAGGGTGTGGGAAAATGAGACCACATCTCAGTCTTATGGCTTCTTAAGAATGGCTTTGCAAAGCTGAAGAAGCTTCTTGGATGAGAAGTGAAATGTCTTCAAAGAAAAACCAGAAAGTCCAGTTGCCTCTTGAAAAAAAAGCACCTTTGGGACAGCAACAAAGATGGCTAGCGGACTGGAGGCTAAAACATATGAAGGATAATTGCAGGAATTGGGTATATGTAGTTTAATGAAAAGAAGGACTTGGGGTGACCTGATATTAGTCTTCCAATATTTGAGGGGCTGCCCCAAAGGTGAGGCAGTCAAGCTATTCTCCAAAGCCCCTGAGGGCAGGACAAGAAGCAACGGATGGAAACTAATCAAGGAGAGAAGCAACTTAGAAATAAAGAGACATTTCCGGAAAGTCGGAACAATTAACCACTGGAACAACTTGCCTCCAGAAGTTGTTGGTGCTCCATCGCTGGAGGTTTTAAAGAAGAGATTGGGCAACCATTTATCTGAAGTGGCATAGAGTCTCCTCCTTGAGCAGGGGGCTGGACTAGAAGACCTCCAAGGTCCCTTCCAACTCTGCTATTCTGTTTTTCAAATGTTTACAGGATACAGATCGAGGCAGCTCCTCTTTTCCTTGCAAAAAATGTTTTGCTAGAAAAGCAAACTGTCGCCACCCCCAGATGGTGACCACAGACCTCAGAAATGCCAGACTGGCTCTTGATGCACGAGTTAATAAGTCCACTGGGTTTGTTAGATGCCTGCACCGGGGGCGAGGTTTCGTTTGAAGCCAGCTGTTATTTCTGCCTCTTCGTTTCTCTGATGGGATGAATCTTGCATAACGGCATCGTGTATCTGCTAGTGTGGGTGGCTGCCACGGGAGGCCCACCTACTTAGTTTCCAGCTTCGCTGGTGTGGAGCACATCTCATCCAACCATCAGACGGCTTCCAATTCTTTTCCAGCGTTTTTCTCTTCTCGATCTTTTCCACCTTGAAGGAACCTGTGACACCCAGGGACGAGTTCTTGGAGGCGACATCAGCCTCCTACTCCAGTGAACTCCAACAAATACAATACAATAAAAAAAAATGCTCAAACTCTTGAAAGAGTGCAGAGAAAAGCAACAAAAATGATTAGGGGAGGAAGGCTAAAATGTATGAAGGAGCGTTACAGGAATTGGGTATGTCTAGTCTAATGAAAATTAGAATTATGGGGGGACATCCTGTCCAACCGCAAATGTTTTGGCTCTCAAGCGCAGTGCATTTCACTTTAAGAAAAGATTATTTATCATTATTTATTTATTTGTCACTTGCTTACAAGATAGTAGGTATAAGTATAAACATGAGTAAGAATACAGGAAACAGGTACGAATAAATGGGGACAATAGGACAGGGACGGGAGCCACGATGGTGCACTTATGCACGCCCCTTACAGACCTCTTAGGAATGGGGTGAGGTCAATAGTGGATAGTTTGAGGTTAAAGGAGTGGTGGGGTTAGAGGATGTCACAACAGAGTCAGGGAATGAGTTCCAGGCATTGACCACTCTGTGGCTGAAGTCGTACTTCCTGCAATCGAGTTTGGAGCGATTTACATTGAGTTTGTATCTGTTGTGTTGCTCTTGTATTGTTGTGGTTGAAGCTGAAGTAGTCATTGATGGGTAGGACATTGTAGCGGATCATTTTGTGTGCTACGCTTAAGTCCAATCGTAGGAGGCGTAGTTTGTAGATGTGGTGTATGTCCCACTCGGTGATAGAAAACTAGCCTTCTTCTCAGCTCTGGCACGTTGGTTATGGAATAGCCATGCTACTTAGATTTTAATGCCAAGTGAAGATTGGGATGATAAAGGGGAATATTTGTAGCTGAGGGTTGAAACGAGAGGTCCTTGGTGCTCTCTGAGTGTGGATGTTTTCTTCCAGACGTTTCATTACCCAACTAGGTAACATCATCAGTGCAAACCTCACTTCCTTCTAGCACCGCTGATGTTACCCAGTTGGGTAATGAAACGTCTGCAAGGAAACCGCCAAACTCAAAGAGCACCCAAGACCTCACAGATCAACCCTGAGCTACAAATAGTCTCTTCTATCGAAACCAAACTTAAAAATAAACTCCAAGGGAAAACGAAAACTACTTTTATAGCTTGCCTACAATAAAAGAATCTTACAGGTCTGATAATTTAGCATCCCCTCCTCATCCTTATAATTCAGTGATTAAGGAGGTGTCTGTCTGACCCACTTCTAAATATTACCTGGTTGTTGTAGACGTTAAAAAAAGGTTTTAGCCCTCATTGCCTCGGTAAATGGTGCTTGCATATCTCCATCAAGAGAATCTTCCTTACTTTCTGCATCACCTAATCAACTTTGGCTAAGTGGAATTAGAACTGGCTAATGGTGGTAAACCACCGGAAAATCATATAGCTTTGAACTAAATTGGAAAGAATACCGTCACTCCCTGGGAGAATAGAGTGGGAAATGACTTCTTGACAACAACATTGAGTGAAATTCAAGTTGAGGGTGACAATATTTACTAAATTAACAAGAAGCTTTTTAGACCCTTTAGCAGCAATTGACAGGATGCCTAGAACATCCACTCTCTGATTGACTTTATTATCCATAATTATATATCGTTGGCATACAGTTGATGAAGCCAATTGTCTGAGGCAGCCAAGCTCTATTAACATTACTATATACGTTGATGACTAACTTCTCCCCAAAGTAATTCTGTTTGCAGCATTGCAGTGAATTTCTAAAAATTACATACACTGCAGGTAAAACAAAGCCTGCCTCCGAGAATAGTCAACAGCCCAAATGACAAGCTTGGGATCCAAAAAGATCTTCACAGATTTGGAAAAATGGGCCCTATCCTACAAAATGAAATTGAACGTGGAGAAAAACAAGGTTTCATACTTAGGTAGGAAAAACCAGAGGTACAAACACAGATTAGTCAAAACTGGCTCAAAAACTGCGAGAGGGACCTTGGAGTCCGAGTGGACAATCCCTTAAACCCGAACCAGTTGTGTGCGGCTGCAGCCAAAAAACCCCCAATATAATCCTTGGGGATATAAACAGCGGCACAGAATCAAAATCCTGCTTTATACAAACTTTAGTAAGGCCACACCTGGAAGGCAGCATCCAGTCTTGGTCACATTACCAAAAAAGATGTCGAGATTTAGGAAAAAGGTGCAGAGAACAGCAACTAGGATGATTAAAGGCCTGGAAACTAAAACATATAAAGAACAGTTGCAAGAACCGAGTGTGTCTAATATAGAGAAAAGAAGGCCTAAGGGGTGTTATGATAGCAATATTCCTGTACTAGATGAATACCTGTGCTTTGCTACGAAACTATGTGGTCGGGCTTAGTTTTTGGGGAGGAAAATAAGGGAAAAGAAAATTCTGCCTCTTCCTACCAGCATCCATCGGTATTCACCTGGTTAACATCCGGTCAGTGGGTGTGAGAGTTGAGGGCTGTTGGGAAAGTGAAAGAGTATTTGCTGTGTGAGCAAGAAGGAGACAGCAAGGAGCCTGGGTGTGGCTTAGCTCAACTGTTCCGTCCTAAAGCTGCTTGGTGCTGCTGTGAGACTGAAACTCCTCTCCTCTGCTTGTTGTTTTGCCTTTGGGCTGTAAGGATGTCTCTTACGTCTCTCCTGATTAAAGGATTTTTAAATTCTCATACTAACCAGACCCTGTGGATTAAGGCTTTGATCACTGGGTAATTCGAAAATATTTTACTGTATGCTATTTTGTTTTCACAAACACGAATTTAACAACACAAGTTATTGGCATGGCAGCTAAACCCAAATGGTCAACAGCTGAATGAATTCCCATTCATTCATCTGCCGCGGCAGGAAAGATAGCAGAGGGGGTTTTTTTCTACTAATTTGTTAAAAGAGAAGCTGGCTCACAGACAAACCTTTGAAGCCAATTCCACCAAGATCTGGCTGAGCTTAAGGCTGGTTTTAAGAAGATGAAAGAAAAACGGCTAAGGAGGAAGAGAGCCCAAAGATGCACGGGGTGATAATGTAAGCCAATACCTTGGATAAATAAACTAACTGCAGAGGAAAAATATATTCATGATTGGTACTGAATCTCGCCCAAATCAACCAAACCTGATTGCATTTACAGAGGATTTTAAAAAGACAACTTGGCTTTGTGAATGGATTTTCCAGGTGAAATTGAGCATGTGTTTAAAGTCCCTCTAACAAGATGGCACACTGGAGTTACTTCCAATTGCATAGTTCCTTTCCATTCATTCATACACTGCATTTATCAGTATTATCTTTACACATAACTCAAGGCAGTGGATGCACACAATACTTCTTCCTCCTCATTTCTCCACAGCTTCTGAATTGGGTTGGACTAAAAGAGCTGACCCAAACTGACTCAAAGTCACCTAGCCAGCTTTCATACCTAAGGCAAGACTAGAACTCCCAGTCTCCTGGTAAGGGGCCCAGAGTCACTCAACTGGCTTTCGTGCCTAAGGCAGAACTCACTTTCTCCTGCTAATTACCCCAAAGTCACCCAGTTAGCTTTCAGGTCAAGGTGGGACTAGAACTCACCGTCTCCTGGTGATTGCCCCTAACTCACCCAGCCTGCTTTCATGCCTAAGGGGGGGACGAGAATTCACTTTCTCCTGCTAATTACCCTAAACTTAGTCACCCAGCCAGCTTTCAGGTCAAGGTAAGACTAGAACTCACCGTCTCCTGGTGATTGGCCCAAAGTCGCCCACCTGGCTTTCATACCTAAGGCGGGATTAGAACTCACTGTATCCTGGAGCTGTATTTCATGGTAGGACTAGAACTGACCATCTCTTGGCTTCTAGCCTGGTGCCTTAACCACTAGACTAAACTACTCTTTTACCAAAAGATTGTATATTTCACCAGGAAGTAGTAAAACAAACTCAAGGTTAATCGCACCAAACTTGCAGGAAATACAACTTCAGCCACAGAGTGGTCAATGTCTGGAATCCTCTACCTGACTCTGTGGTTTCTTCCCCAAACCCCAAAAACTTTAACCTTAGACTGTCTACTATTGACCTCACCCCTTTCCTAAGAGGTCTGTAGGGGGCGTGCATAAGCGCACCAACGTGCCCACCGTCCCTGTCCTATTGTTTCTTTTATTTTTCTTATATGTATCCATGTATTCATAGCTATGTTTTTACTTATACCTATTATCCTGTAAGCAATTGACAAACCAAATAAAATAAAAAATAAAAAAAATGAGCAGACTGAATATATAAAAAACAATGCATGAATACATGTAATGAATAAATGTAATGGGACTCGTTTGCACAAAATGCAGCAGGATAAAAACATGTTTTATTTATGTCACAAATGTATGAAATTTATATGCTGTCCATCTCAATCTGCAAAGCAACACTCATAGCTATGTGTGTATTACAAGTACATATATATTTGTGTAATGTTTAGATAATTATATAGAGAATTGTAACTCTGTACTACAGCCACATTTCATACCTTCTTTCTTTTCTGTTGTGTTTTTCACTCATTTTAAAGCATTTACGTGTATTATTACTATAAATTTCTCTATCATTTTTCTCTTGTTTTTCTTCTTTTTCTGTCCTTAAAGGCGATTAAAATTATTTTAAAAAGTCATTCAACCAGATAAACCATTAACTGTAGTTAAACTGAGGTGATCTCATTTTCACAAAAATCACTATTTTAAGGTTTTGTATAAACATCTTTCTCTTTACTCTCTTCAGGAAGAAAAGAATTAGACTGATTTAGGACTCAACTTCATCTCAGTTTATATGAGCTTCACTGAATTTACACTTTTCAATCCTGTCAGAGAACTAGGAATGCAAAAAGGCAATAAAATCCAACTTTTTCAAAGTATTTTGGAACATCGCTTGCAAACTGGTGCAGAGACAAGAAACAGGATTTTCAGTTCACAAAACTTCTTGTTCGCTTATAAAATAAGAATACAAAGTGAATTGATTTTGGTCAGAAAAAAAAAAAATCTGCCTTTATGTTATGCTGTCTAATTGTGAAAAGATTTGTCACCGAGACACATAGAAAAATAGTGTCTATGGAGATTCTCAGTCATTCAGGTCACGTCTGCCCCAAAGATGCTTTCTTTCCAAAAGGCAACTGGACTTTGTTTTTCCTTGAAGAGGTTTCACTTCTCATCTAAGGAGCTTCTTCAGTTCTGACGGAATGGTGGAGGATGGAAAGATTTATATTCCTTGAAATCATCTGGTCATTAACAGAGTAAAGATGACTTTCAGAGGGAACGGGTTGCCTTCAGAAGTTATGGGTGCTCCATCACTGGAGGCTTTCAAAAAGAGGCCATTTGTCTGAAAAGGTGTAGGATCTCCTGCTCAAGTAGGCGGGGGGTTGGAGTAGAAGACCTCTAAGGTCCATTCCAACTCTATTATTTTACGTTCTTTGCTGCTATCTGCAACGTGGCCGACAATTACACCCTCAGATAATTAATTGGGAGAAAAAGCTGTCTTTCTCCAAGAGATTTATTTGAAGTTCTTCAAAGATCCTCTTCAAAGGTCTTCTGACTCTTTGTGATGCTGTTGTTTGTAGTAAATCTTCTCTCTTTTTTTCACTTCTCCCTACTCCATCTGCTAACTCTGCCAGTCTGTTACCCTGCTCTGCTTAAAATAGCAGGTGCCAACTAGCTGCATCACTCAATCTGCATGCCAGCCACCTTTTGACTCACGGTGACCTTCATGAGATCAGCTCTGATGACTCAGACCCGATTCCAGGACGTATTTAAAGACTCGTCCCGCAGCAGGGAAGTGTTTCCCGAAGGGGTCCTCACCCCTTTTCCTGAAAAGTTGCTCTTCCTGTTCTCCAATTCCTTGTGAGTATAAAAACACACTGAGATTAACCACAGGGTTCCCTTCCGCAAAACTCATCTCATTGTCTTCCATTTTACAGCCGCTCGGTATATGACTCCATAAATACAGACCAGGGGGTAGGATTCGAATCCCGGTTCTGTGGGAGTGGCTAGGTGGGAGTGGCCATGTGACTGGGTGGGCATGTCTTCTTCTTCTTCTTCTTCTTCTTCTTCTTCTTCTTCTTCTTCTTCTTCTTCTTCTTCTTGCCTCTTCCTCTTCTTCTCCTCCTCCTCCTCCTCCTCCTCCTCCTCCTCCTCCTCCTTCTTCTTCTCCTCCTCCTCTTCCTCCTCCTCCTCCTCCTCCTCCTCTCTTCTTCTTCTTCTTCTTCTTCTTCTTCTTCTTCTTCTTCTTCTTCTTCTTCTTCTTCTTCTTCTTCTTCTTCTTCTTCTTCTTCTTCTTCTTCCAGGACACCCCCCCAGTTTCTTTGCATCCTGGGCCTCAGGAAGCCTTCTTGGGGGCATTTTTGCTCCCAGAAGGCTTCCCTGTGGCCCAGCATCCCCCACATACCCTTTTTTGCCTCCTGGGCCTCAGGGAAACCTCCAAGGCAAAGCAGTAAGACAGCGAGGAGGATCCTGGCACAGCTGATCATCGGAACAGCTGACTGTCAGGAGGGGAACAAAAGAAATACCTTAAGAAACAACTGGGTTAGGTGCGCGTGGCTGGGTGGGCATGGCCATGTGACTGGGAGGGTGTGGCTTCTTCTTTCTTTGCAGCAAAACGTTCCATTTTTTGCCTTCTGGGCCTCAGGGAAGCCTCCTGGGCGAAGCAGTAAGATGGCGAGAGGGATCCCGGCACAGCTGATCATTGGAACAGCTGATCGTTGGGAGGGGAAAAAAGAAATACCTTAAGAAACAACTGGGTTAGGTGCACGTGGCTAGGTGGGCATGGCCATGTGCCTGGGAGGGTGTGGCTTCTTCTTTCTTTGCAGCAAAACGTTCCATTTTTTGCCTTCTGGGCCTCAGGGAAGCCTCCTGGGTGAAGCAGTAAGATGGCGAGTGGGATCCCGGCAAATCTGATCATTGGAACAGCTGATCGTTGGGAGGGGAAAAAAGAAATACCTCAAGGAGTGACTGCATGAAGAAGAATGCAGTCAGCTATGTTGGGTATGTGTGATAAAGACTGACTGGGCAGGGAGGGGAGGGTGGAGAGGAGCGCGGCCAGCCAGGGACACGATTTGCCGGTTCTCCGAACTGTGCAGAATCATAACAACCGGTTCTATAGAACCGGTTTGAACCGGTCAAACCCCACCCCTGATCCAGACGATGATGAATAATTTACCCTATTGCTTTATTATGGCAAGTGCCACTCAAGCATTATGAACTCTTCTTAATTATAGCCATTTCTGAGTGTTATTGCTGCAAAGGCTATTACTGCCAAAAACCGCAAAGAAATTCTTGTGATTCTCCATATGTTCAATTGGGCTACGCTTGTGTCATTTTATGGCTCTGTTCATAAAACCCAGTTACAGTAATGGAAGGAAAGGCAATTGGTTGTCTGTAAATCCTTCCTTTCATAGGCTAACAGAGTTGGAAGGGATCTTGGCGGTCATCTAGTCCAACCCACTGCTCGAGCAGGAGAGTCTCTTCTTCTCTCCTCCTCCTTTTTTTCTTCTTCTTTTCTCCTCCTCCTCCTCTTCTTTTTTTTCTTTTTCTTTTTCTTCTTATCTCCTCCTCCTCCTCCTCCACTTCCTCCTCCTCCTTTCCTTCTTTTATCCTCCTCTTCCTCCTCCAAATATATCAACCTCCTCTCCTGAAAAGGCCACTCACACATCATCCACCAACCCAATAAAACTTGAGTAAGAAGGTCAAATCCCACCGGCAAAATGGAAAACAGGTAATTTCCAAAATGCTTTCAGTTCCAAAACCTGGCCTGCATATCAGAGAGTTCATTCTCAAATCCAGCCCTTCGATTTGACCGTGCCACTGAATCTAATGTGCATCTTAAAGTGGCATGAAAAATGGGCCCCGTTATCTACAAACAGATTGCAGAGATTAGGAAAAGCCGTGTCTACAAAAAACGTGTGTGAAATTTCTTGCCTTTTGCCTTCTAGTTCCTGGGAGGGAACCGACATTTGATTAAACAGATTAAGACTCATTGCAGGATGATCTGTGCTTCCATCCCTCACTTCTTCGTGGCGTCACTTCATCCAGGCCTCCTGGAATCAGACTCCACAGCAGAATCGAATTAATTCAAACTGCCTGTTTCACAAAACCGTGTCTGGACACACAACGACGCACCATGAATTAAATTGTCACTGTCGGCAGCCGCACAAAGAAAACATGCAAGCCAAACCCAGGGGAGAAGTAAGAAGCTCCTGGCACATTGGCGAGAGGGAGCAGCTGCTTTGCATTTTTGAAAGGGCTCACAAGAATTTGGTCAACCACCCTATTCAAAGCTCAGGCTTGCATGGAGAAGGGGAAAAAAAAGAAAAACCTCAAGAAATAGTTTTGGGAAAGGATGGGTTGTTTTATAGTTATGTACCCAAGCTATAAATATCTGACAGCATTGGACTTTCTGCTTGTTTTGCTGCTAACTGGTTTAAAATAGAAAGCCTGAAGAAAAAGAGTGAGAGCTCAGATTCTGGGGTTCAAAGCTGCATCCCCCCTGGCCCTGTAGGGTGAAAAGGCAAATAATGGTGTCATCACCCGTGATGGTTTTTTTTATTATTGTTATTTGGTTTCTCAATCGCTTACAAGATAATAGGTATAAGTATATACATAGTTATGAATACATGAAATGGGTACATATAAGAAAAATAAAAGAAACAATAGGACAGGTACGGTAGGCACAATTGGTGCGCTTATGCACGCCCCTTACAGACCTCTTAGGAAAGGGGTGAGGTCAATAGTAGACAGTCTGAGGTTAAAGTTTTTGGGGTTTGGGGAAGAAACCACAGAGTCAGGTAGAATATTCCAGACATTGACCACTCTGTTGCTGAAGTCATATTTCCTGCAATCAAGTTTGGTGCGGTTTACCTTGAGTTTGTATCTATTGTGTGCTCTTGTGTTGTTATGATTAAAGCTGAAGTATTCATTTGCAGGTAGGACATTGCAATGTATGATTTTATATACTATATTTAGATTGGACCGGAGGCGGCGTAGTTCTAGATTTTCTAGGTCCAGAATTTCAAGTCTGGTGGCATAAGGTCTTCTGCAACGAGTAGAGGAGTGGAGAACTCTTCTTGTGAAATATTTTGGGACTTTCTCAACTGTGCTAATATCAGATATGTAATGTGGGTTCCAGACTGATGAGCTGTATTCGAGTACTGGTCTAGCAAATGTTTTGTATGCTCCAGTTAGTAGTGTGATATTACCAGAGAAGAAGCTACGTAGGATTAGGTTAACAACTCTTAATGCCTTTTTGGCTATGGAGTTACAGTGGGCTCTAGCACTTAGGTCATTAGAGATGAGTCCTCCAAGATCCTTGACAAAGTTTGGTATCTTCACACAAATGCTGCACGAGGTGATAATCACAACTATTTCAGGACGCTTTAGCATCTGTGTATCATTCATTCAAAGTTAGAGGCTGTTTCAAGATGAATTCAGTAGTTTACTTGGAAGAAGGAAGGAAGGAAGGAAGGAAGGAAGGAAGGAAGGAAGGAAGGAAGGAAGGAAGGAAGGAAGGAAGGAAGGAAGGAAGGAAGGAAGGATAGAAAGGAGAAAGGGAGGGAAGAAAAATGGAGAAAAGAAGGGAGGGAGGAAGAAAAGAAGAGAGAGGAATAGAGAAAGGAAGCAAGGAAAGAAGGAAGAAAGGAAGGAAGGAAAAGAGGAAAAAGAGGAAGTGAAGAATAATAAAGAAAAGGAAGAAAGGAAGAAAAGGGAAGAGGAATAGATAAAAGGAAAGAAGGGAAGGAAAATAGGAAGAAGAAAGAGGAAGGGAAGAAGTATAAAGAAAAGGAAGGAAGGAAGGAAGGAAGGAAGGAAGGAAGGAAGGAAGGAAGGAAGGAAGGAAGGAAGGAAGGAAGGAAGGAAGGATAGAAAGAAGAAAGGGAGGGAGGAAGAAAAGAAGGAAGAGGAATAGAGAAAGGGAACGAAAAGGAAAGAAGGGAGGAAAATAGAAAGAAGAAAGAGGAAGTGAAGAATAATAAAAGGAAGAAAGAAAGAAAAGGGAAAAGGAATAGATAAAAGGAAAGAAGGGAAGGAAGGGAAGAAGAACAAATAAAAGGAAAGAAGGAAGGAAGGGAGCGAGGGAGGGAGGGAAGGAGGGACTGTAAGCATCGAGAAGACACTGAAAAAAACGTATGCAGCTCAACCCCTATTGTGCCACAAGAGATGGGCGATATTAACAATATATCACTTCAGCTTTTTATGCTTGTTTGACAGTGGGAACCTGGACAGTGTGGGGTCTGGCAGTTTTACTAAGAGGGCAGGCACATTATTTTATTAGTTTTAAGAAATTGTGGTTCACAAAGTTAGAGAAACTCTGCCTTCTTTGTTTCTTCTAAAAATAATTAAAAAAAACGAATCCTATGCTATTTATACACCATCAGGATTTTTGGCCTCTGCCCAGTTTGAAGTTAAAAACATTATTTTACCTTGTCCCTGTTTTGAAGAGCAAAGCATGAGCTGTCTCAACAGCATGACTATACCATTATGAGAGAGAAAGAGGGGCCGGGAGGAGCGAGAAATGCATTAGCTGGAATTATAACAATTGCAAAATTAGGACACAGGCCTAAATTTAGGTGATGGACAAGGGCCATTTTGCCAGATTACCCAGGAAATATTGTACCCCTCTCTGCCTTTGTAATTATTTCCCTGAAGCACGGCCAAATTATTGACGATATTTGAGGAGTGGAATTAATTAATCAAAGCAGCTTCTGAGTAGCGAACATTACTTTTGACGGGATATAATTAACTCCATAATAACAATTCTGGATATTCTCTTACATGTCCTGAAGAATATTAAAGGAATCCTGCCAGATCAGAGCGAAAGTTTAATACATATGTATTTTTCCTCAGTGGTCGAGTGGATGAAACTTGAAAATAATAAATCTCTTCTTGACCATAACATATTAATACCGGTGGATTGGAGGCAGGAAATGGTTTGGAGGCTGGTTTATCCGGGATAACATCGGAAAATTATATAGTGTAGATAGAAAACCAGCACCTACCTACCCTCCTAGAGAATGAAATATTTGGGGGAATATTAAAAAGACAGGATAGAATATTTTCCCCTCAAGGAGAAATGGGGGAGGGGGGATCTTAAGGGAGGCAGAAACCAGCTCCAATCTCCCTGCCCCAAGCAGAAACGGAGGAGGCCAGCTTTCAGAAATGCAGATTTAGTAATCCATTCGGAAAGGCCGGGTCAGAGAGAAACTCCAGATAAGCAACACAATTAGGCAAGACAAGATTAGCTCAAACAAGCACGTAGGATTTGCATTTCCCCTTTTGCTTATAGAGCCAGTCATGACCTCTACATGACCCCGTAGAAATCAAAAAGGTATAAAGCCCCACCCTACTCTCAACTCCATTTTGCCAGCTGTCCCAGAACTGCATGCTCTCTCTCCGTGTGTTGGTTCTGTTCACCAATAAACCTACTCTTTCTTTCCAATCAACCTCCATTTTATTCCTGGTTTGGACCTGGACCTGATAATCCTCGACTTAGGGCCACAATAGAGCCTCAAATTTTTGTTGCTAAACAACACATTTGTTAAGTGAGCTTTGTCCCATTTTATGACTATCTCCCCTCTCACATCATATACGCCTACTTTGGATATTTCTTTGATCTGCGTTTTGGTTACTTCAGCATGAACCAAAGTTGAGTGACTAAAATCTCAATGTTGAACTCCGCCTCTGAAAACTAACTTTTATTTTTATGTATTTTATTTATACCCCACCTTTATTATTTTTATAAACAACTCAAGGCCATGAAACATAACTAATACACTCTTCCCCTCTTATGTGCCCACAACAGCCACCCTGTCAGGTGGGTTGGGCTAAGAAACAGCGACTGGCCCAAAGTCACCTAGCTTTCATGACTAAGGTGGAACTACAACTCATGGTCTCCTAGTGATTGGCTCAGAGCCACCCAGCCAGCTTTGATGCCTGAGGCATGACTAGAACACACGTTCTTCTAGCGATTAGCTCAGAATTACCTAGTCAGTTTTCATGTCTAAGGCAGGACTAGAACTCACCGTCTCCTGGTGATTGGTCCAAAGTCATCTAGCCGGCTTTCATGTCTAAGGCGGGACTATAACTTACCATCTCCTGGTGATTGGCCTAAAGTCACCATCTGGTTTTCATGCCTTAGGTGGGACTAGAACTCACCGACTCCTGGTGATTGGTCCAAAGTCATCTAGCCGGCTTTCATGCCTAAATGGGACTAGAACTCCCAATTTCTAGCCTGATGCTTTAACCACTAGGCCAAACTTTTTCTCATGGACTTCATGGGCATATCAGTGTATTTCTCTCGAAGGCAATATGAATTGTTTATTCAACTTTCTGGTATCATCTGCAGCCCCGGGGTTTCCTGGTGGTCTCTCTTCAAAAAAAACCCAGCAGATCTAATTTTGCTTAGCTTTTTCAAGAGAAGCCATTTAGAAAATCCCCCCCCCACACCTTTTAAAAGAAAACATTAAAAAGACACACAGGGGGAGCCACTAGCTTTAATAAAGACTTTGTTGTCTCTCCAGCTATAAAATATTCTGACAGAGGAGATTTACAAAGTTTATTCAAGACTGTAGCTTTGTATCGAACAACAGATTTTTTTTCCATCCAATTGTGTTTGGCTAAGAAAGTCCCGCCCCCCTTTCCCAGAGCACCTCACCTTCCCTTCGGTAGATATATGGTCTTGTTTGAGAACAAACAATAAATTTAATTGCTGCTTGGGTTGTGCCAAACAGAACAAAAGACCAGCGTGGATTTGCCCTTTTCGCTGATTAAATTAACCCGTCCTGTTATGAGAAGGTCTGAAATCTTTGTATCGTTTATCGTGATGAGTTTGCGGTGCGTTTTGCCCGCATCTGGTGGAATGCAGGAAAAAAAGGAAGAAATGAGTCACATTTTCCCTTCCTTCATAACAGGTTGACATATTTGCATGAGTAAACTCTTAATTAATCTGAAAACCTAGAGCAACAAAGTCTGCCGATAATTATCGAAGCTGGCGTGTTATTTTGAAGGAAAAACGTTTGCGGATGGGACTCCGGGAACCGATCGTCCCTGAACGAACACAGAAGGTTGTGGAAACAAATGTACCTCATTAGCAAAAACCTCCATCTATATAAATTAAGGGAAAAAAAACATGCCAAAACAGAAGGGCACACTTCCTCTCCAGCGGTGAGTCAGAGTGTACATCGAGATGCAAACGTCACTCCTTCGCATGAGGAAAAGAACTGCCAAGTTCACAACAAGTATGTAAACCCAACATGAATGTACAACTGAACCCATACATGCTCATCTGTCTGGAACCTGCATTGCATATCGGACATTAATACGATCGAAAGTGTTCTGTCGCCAGGACAAAGCAGACTCAGATACCGGAGTTGAAAACAGCTCTTTATTAGCAACCAGTAATTTCAACTGAAGTCGAGCCACGGCAGCCCTTTTTATAGCAGCTGCTCACAGCTCATAACCAATGGCATGCATTTAAACTTCCCGCCGCTTATGCCACCAATCGGAACCTGCCCTTCTAAACCAAACATTTAGCTGAGTTAACTAACCAATAGGAATGTAGTGTTAGAATCCTATATTTGAATACACTACAGAAAGAGTCCAGAGATATTTCACGAGAAGAGTCCTCCACTCCTCTACTCATAGCAGGGTACCATATGCCACCAGACTTGAAATGTTAGGCTTAGACAACTTAGAACTACATCACCTTCAGCTTGACCTAAGCGTAGTACATAAAATTATCCACTGCAATGTCCTACCCGTCAATGACTACTTCAGCTTCAACCTGAACAATGCATGAGCACACAACAGATACAAACTCAGGATAAAATGCACCAAACTCAATAGCAGGAAATATGACTTCAGCAACAGGGTGGTCAATGTCTGGAATGCACTACCTGACTCTGTGGTTGGGATTCAGCCGGGTGTGACCAGTTCTGGAGAACTGGTAGTGGAAATTTTGAGTAGTTGGGAGAACTGGCCAATCACACCTCTGACTGGCCCTGCCAATCCCAATCTCTTCTCTGCCTCCCATTGAGTCCCAGATGATTGGCTGGGTCTCCTTTGGTTGCCCTGCACAGGAGAACGGAGCTGGAAAGCAGGTTAGGGGGGTGGGGAGGGAAGGGGATTTTGCAGTATGCTTCACCTGCCATGCCTGTTGAGGTAATTCCCCGTTAGGAGAATGAGCGCATACAGGGAGATGTATAGAGAATAGTGTTTGAATAATACACACACAAAATACAGATACACTGTACAGTAAATGTAGGGTTTTACTTTCAATAAAGGTTTAAGCAAAGTCCAAAATAAGCAATCCAAAGTCATTCACAGGTTAAATCAGTCAATTTTCAATCCAGGGATAATCCAGTAACAAAGTCCAGTGTCAAAAACAGTTCAGTATCAGACTTACATCAAATCCAGTAATATCAGTCAATTAGAAGAAATGGAGGAACGGCAATATTTTCCAACAGAAGGAAACAGAGATACACTGAGACACACTCTCTTCTGAGACTAAGACTAAGACAAACCAGGTTTCTGGCTCCATCTTATGGCCGTTTGAGAAACCACATCTAATTGCAGTTTTGCATTTTCTTAAAGATACAGTTTTAAAATGTTTATCCTGGTTTATATATTTCTAACCCAAATAGCTGTTAGGTGACTCATATTCCTAACAATGCCTACCAAGCCACGCCCACCAAGCCATTCCCACAGAAGCAGTAGTAAATTTTTTTGAATCCCACCACTGCTAAAACCTCCAAAACCTCAGACTGTCTACTGTTGACCTCACCTCATCCCTAAGATGTCTGTAAGGAGCGTGCATAAGAGCATCAATGTGTCTACTGTCCCTGTCCTAATGCTCCTTTTTTATTCATCTCCAGTTCATGTATTCATAATCGTATTTATATCTGTTTATTTATTTATTTTATTTATTTGAATTGTCAATACCTTACAAAATAATAGGTATAAGTATATACATAGTTATGAATACATGAAATGGGGACATATAAGAAAAATAAAAAATAAAAATAAAAGAAACAATAGGACAGGGATGGTAGGCACGTTGGTGCGCTTATGCACACCCCCTACAGACCTCTTAGGAAAGGGGTGAGGTCAATAGTAGACAGTCTAAGATAAAAGTTTTTGGGGTTTGGGGAAGAAACTACAGAGTCGGGTAGAGTATTCCAGACATTGATCACTCTGTTGCTGAAGTCGTATTTCCTGCAATCACGTTTGGTGCAGTTTACCTTGAGTTTGTATCTATTGTGTGCTCTTGTGTTGTTATGGTTGAAGCTGAAGTATTCATTGACAGATAAGTCATTGCAATGTATGATTTTATATACCATACTTAGATCAGACCAAAAAGGGCATAATTCAAGGTTTTCTAGGTCTAGAATTTTGAGTCTGATGGAATAAGGTATTCTATGAGTAGAGGAGTGGAGAATTCTTCTTGTGAAATATTTCTGGACTTTCTCAACTGTGCTAATATCAGATATGTAATGTGGGTTCTAGACTGATGAGCTGTATTTGAGTATTGGTCTAGCAAATATTTTATATGCTTTAGTTATTAGTGTAATATTACCAGAGAAAAAGCTACGTAGGATTAGGTTAACAACTCTTAATGCCTTTTTGGCTATGTAGTTACAGTGGGGTCTAGCACTTAGATCATTAGAGATGAGTACTCCAAGATCCTTGACAGAGTCTGGATCATCAACAAGGTCTTGACTATTCAGCCTGTATTTTATTTTCTGATTTTTTTTTGCCAATATGTAAGACAGAGCATTTATTTGTTGAGATTTGAAGTTACCATTTTTTTGACCATTCTGATACATAGTCGAGCTCTTTTTGAAGGGTAGCAGTATTGTCTGTGGTGTTGAACAGCTTTACATCATCAGCGAAGAGAACGCAGTTGCTCTTAATATGATCACAGAGGTCATTTATGTAGAGTATGAAGAGAGTTGGTCCACTGCCTTGGGGATACCACTATTGACAGGTACAGAATTTGATAGGACGCTCCCAATTTTGACCATTTGTTGTCTGTTAGACAGGAATGCTTCTATCCAGTTATGCAGGTGTCCAGAGATACCATAAGATTTTACTTTTAGGAGTATTTTGTTGAGTACCACTGAATCATGACTCTTTTGACTTCAAGTAAAAATATGTTGTAATGGTCTTCAACAGTATTGCATCCAATGAATAGAAATTGCCAGTCAGGGGATGAAAGATTGTTGTCTATAAGATCATAGTTGCCTTTCTTGAAGTTATAATTGGGGATTACATCATTGTGATGATTTTTGTGTGGGCGTATGTTGAGACAAAAGTCAATCATATTGTGGTCACTGCTGGAAAAGGGTTCTTTAGTTTGTATTCCGTAAATTAAATTCAAACTATTGCAGAAGATGAGATTGAGGTAGTTCTTTAGTCTAATATTGTTGGTTACTAGTTGTTCCAGTCCCAGATTTGTTACTGCATTGTAGAAGGTTGCGTGTATGAGTTCAGTTGTACATTCCTTTAGGGTCCAGTTAATATGAGGTAGATTGAAGTCACCAAGAAAGATAAAAGCATGTGAGCAGGATGTTGGGTAGAGATGTGGTTTGTAGATATTGGATGTTCAGGTTTTTGCGTTGTGTCTTTTTTTTCAAGGTTGGATAATCTTTCTTTTAAGGCATCCAGGGATGCTACTATGGTGTCAAGGGATGTTATTCATGTTTCTATGGTATCAACTCTTTCAAAGAGATCCAGTTTGGGTCTGCATGATTTGCAGAGATATGGAGACTCATTGGATGATTCTAGGTATTGAATCATTTGCTCGGGTAATCCCAAGCAGTCATGATGGGCGTATTTGTTACATAGAGAGCATTTGATGTAGTTTTCATTATCCTTCAGAGTTTTGTAGTGTTTAAGGCATGTGCAGGAGTCTTGTGGTTCATTGGTGGGGATTACTTTCTCTTTAGGTTGTGGTTTGTCATTGGATTTTTTTCTTGGCATGGTAGGTTTGTTAAGATGGTACGTTGATACAATTTTGGGTAATCAATATAGCCAATATCACACCAATCAATCAATTGCAATCATCTCTCTAGTCAAATAGTTTTGCTGAGCAACAATCAGCCTAATCAATTAATGACACTAATCGCTAATCAATTAATGACACTAATCATTAAACTGTTCAACTAAATTCACTGAATCACTAATTTTACTAATCAATTAAATTACATGAATCTTGATCTTTTAAGCTAATAAGTAATCACACCCTTTGCACTAAGCACTCTAATCACACTAATCAATTAAAACAATAGATCAATTAAACCATTAATAAATGATTTTATAGAAATTGATTATCTCATCATTGATATAGGTAATGAGGTAGAAACATTGTAAGTTTTGAGGTAATGAATTAATCAGGGTTTGATTAAAATAATGAGGTAGCATTGAGAGTCTGCAAGGAAAGGGTTAATTGTTTTACTAGCAGCTGTTATTTACTGGGTGGGAGGAATTTATTGCTCTGATGGCTGCTTCTATTGCTCTGTAAACAGTAGGCTGTAACAAGATGTTCAAAAGCTCTAAAGATTATTGAAAGAGAGCAAAACTTGCTGAATTAAAACACTTTAACTACAATCAATATGCCTCTGAATAAGATTGTTTTCCAATAGTTTCCTAAAGTTCTTCAAGTTGATGTAGTAAAAACACAGTCCAGAAATTTGGGTTAACCAATCCAATCTGTCCTTTACTTTTAAAGTTACTTCTAGCTGCAATAGCCTTCTTTTTTTTTTTTTTTACTAAATCTGACAGTCACTGTTATCTAATACATGCTTGACAAAATAAATAAAGAATAAAATAAATAAATCAATAGGATCACATCCACTTTGGATGGCTTTCCACATCCTGTTCTTGGGGATGAAACCAAAAATGACCTTAGTGGGCTTTGCAAAGATTTCAAGGAGTGCTTCGCAAAGCAACAACAGACACTCCCTACTTCTCCAAGCAAAGGGGCTGTTTGTGTTGGTCCGAGGTTTTGTCCAGCTCTTCTGAAGCCTGGAGGTCTATGGAGATTCTCAGTCATCCAGGTCATAGTTATTCATGTTGACCCTGCTTCCAACATCAATTTGAATTTATCTTTATTCATTCTAGGCCATTTTTCTGGAATCCTATACCAAGGCTACCTCATTTAAAACAATTCTTTTAAGTTACCAGTGTGTGTGTGTGTGTGTGTGTGTGTGTGTGTGTGTGTGTGTGTGTATACACAGACACACAGACACAGACACAGACACACACACACATACACACACACACACACACACACACATATGGCATTCAGCTTTGCTCGGGTATTTTCCCACGTCATAGTAGTTGTGCTTTTAAAGTTGTAGCAACGTTTCGGCAGAATCTCATCTGCCATCATCAGGCTTCTGTATAGTGTTCATCATTCTATATAGTGTTCATACAGAAGCCTGATGATGGCAGATGAGATTCTGCTGAAACGTTGCTACAACTTTAAAAGCACAACTACAATGACGTGGGAAAATATCCGAACAAAGCTGAATGCCATATATATATATATATATATATACACATACATACATACACATATCCCTCAACACTGTCCAACTATTTACAAAGTCTGCATTACTATCACTATTAATCTTCTCATCACTCCTTATCACCCATCCCCTCCCATTTGTGATTGTAGGACTGTAACTTTGTCGCTTGTATCCTTACAATTTATATTGACTGTTTCCCAGTATGATTGGATTGCTTATTGTACCCTGTGACTATCATTAAGTGTTGCACCTGATGATTCTTGACTCTTGACTGATGTATCTTTTCTTTTTTATGTACACTGAGAGTATTTGCATCAAGACAAATTCCTTGCATGTCCAATCACACTTGGCCAATAAAGAATTATATTCTATTCTATTCTATTTTTTATTCCATTCCATTCTTTATTCTGTTCTGTTCTGTTCTGTTATTCTATTCCATTCCATTCCCTTCCCTTCCCTTCCCTTCCCTTCCCTTCCCTTCCCTTCCCTTCCATTCCATTCCATTCCATTCCATTCTATTCTATTCTATTCTATTCTATTCTATTCTATTCTATTCTGTTTTTTATTCCGTTCCATTCTTTGTTCTGTTCTGTTATTCTATTCTATTCTATTCCATTCCATTCCATTCCATTCTATTGTCTATGGAGATCCTCAGTCATCCAGGTCCTGGTTGCCAAGAGGCAACTGGACTTTCTGGTTTTTCCTTGAAGATGTTTCTCTTCTCATCCAGGAAGCTTCTTAAGCTCTGACTGGATAATGGGGAACTGAAGGGTGAAGGAGGGGTCAAAGAGGCTATCTGTGTCAAAATTGAACAGCCCTCCCTCAACAGAGGGGGAGGGATACAACACCGTCTATCTCCAGTCTGCAACACACTCCTTTCAACAGTTCCAAGAAGGCTCCACACCCATTTGCACTACTCTGGAGACTCCGAGGACATAGATAAACCTCCAAGTGGCCTCAACGACCCCCTAAAAAGGATGCAAATGACCAGCTGTGTCTGTAAGGAGTATAAATCCTTCCGTTCCCCTCCATCCAGTCAGAGCAGAAGAAGCTTCTTGAATGAGGAAGAAAGAAAAACCACAAAGTCCAGTGGCTTCTCGAAAAAGTACTTTTGGTATTACCAATGGATATTAAAAAACATTTTCACTAAGGATTTTCCCACTGTTTCTGAAATTGCTGTTTCCAAAGTTCTCAGGCCATTTTACCACAGTTTTCCACTGGTTCTGTTTCAAACTTTAATTAAAATTTATATTAGCCATTACCTATTCATAATTTAGACATATATTTCAAGTTCCGATTCTGTCTTCTGATGCTCGGTTGCAAATATTGCATTACCCACCTTTTATCTTTTAGTATTTATTTCATTGTCAGTAAATTCCACCTTAGTTCTCGGTTGGTTCTTGTTATGATATGTACAGAATAACCCTTGAGTAACAAGGATATGCACATGGAAACGTTTATGAGAATAGTTATGAATAATTATTCAGCCACACACAGATACACTAAATTGAGTTAAAGTTTACTTTAAAAAATAGCACAGTCCAATAAACAGTCCAGGTCATATACATTGAACAGTCTAAAGAATATCCAATTACAAAGTCTTCTTACTGGTTGCCTTTGTCATTTACAGTAAACAAAGATATCAAAGTATAAGCACAACAGAGATAGCAACAGAATGTCAGAGATACAGAATGTCAGAAAGAGCAAGCTATGATCTCTAGCTCCCTCTTATGGTAATTTGCAATATAATCAACCAATAGGAGTACAGTATAAATCAATACAGTGATTTTGTCTTAAAGCTACAAACATACATTGTTGGTTTATACAGTACATTACCCACCCAACTAATTGGTGGACAGATTCCTAACATTTCTCATCTTGATTAGTTTCCATCCATTGCTTCTTCTTCCTGTGTTCGGGTGCCTCAGACCCAGTGGTGGGATTCAACTGGTGTAACAACTGCTTTGGTGAGCGCCCACACGATGCGTTTGAAAATAGCAAGAAAACTTACCTTTTACTGCAGCCCCGTTGAGTAAAAACAGCTGGCACGGCAATCTGCCGCGCCGATCAGCTGAACTTCAAACAAAGGAAACATAGCACAGGATAGCACAGCGGCAGGTGGGCGTGGCCAAACAATTGCCGAAACTACCGGTTCGCCCGAAGTGGTCCATACTGGCTGAGAAAAGAAAAGACTGCTATCTTTTTTTAAAATAAACTTTATTAGTCTTTTAAAAACAAAAAGATAATCATTACATCAACAGCTCTGTGACTTCAATCTCATACAATTCTATCTTTTGTGCATATTTACAACTGTATATAATTTGTGCAAATATATACATTTAATCTATAAATTGCTACTCTAATACTTCTTCATTTTCCATCTGTCTTAATTCAATCCAATTTCAATTTTCCCCAGATTTTGTAATATTCAGACTCATCTTTCTCTTGTAACATTATGGTCAGTTTGTCCATTTCACCACATGTCATAATTCTTTGAATGATCGATTCATCCGAGGGGATACAGTTGTGTTTCCATCATTGAACGTAAGCTATTCTGGCAGCCGTCAAAATATGTAATACAATATATTTTATGTTTTTTCCATATTTCTTTTTAAATATCCCTAACAAGAATAATTCTGGTTCCAATTCTATTTGATCCTTAAGAATTTCTTGCAGCCAATATTTAATTTTAAGGCAGTATTTCTGGGCCTCAGGACAAGACCACCATATATGATAGAAAGTATTCTCTTTCTTTCTACGTTTCCAACATGCCGGCCTCATGTTGGGGTATATCTTTGCCAATCTCGCTGGGGGCAGATACCATCTATACAACATCTTATAAATATTCTCTTCGTATTACGCCAATTTTATTAATGTGTGGTTTTGGTTCCAGATACTTTCCCAATCTGTCAAATTTATATTTTGTCCTATTTTTTGAGCCCAAGCTATCAAATATCGCGTAACGGCTGAATCCCACACCTGGATAGACCAAAGAAAAGTCTGCTATCATGTCAACCCTGGTCCTTCTCTTCGCTAGACTAGCCATACCCAGTTCCAGCAACGGTTCTTCCTATGTTTTGATCTCCAGGCCTTTAATCATCCTAGTCGCTCTTCTCTGCACTCGTTCCAGAGTCTTTTTTTAAATATTGTGTCAACCAAAACTGGGTGCAATATTCCAAATGGTTGTCCAATACGTGAAAGGGTATCGCAGGGATGAGTGGGGGGGTCCATTGATTCTCCAAAGCACCTGAAAGGTAGGGCAAGGAGCAATGGATGGAAGGTCCTCAGAGGGTGACCCAGCCTGGAAATCAGGAGGAATTTCCTGACAGTGAGAACAATTAATCAGCGGAACAGTTCTTGGAACTCTTGTGGGTGGTCCGTGGCTGGAGGTTTTCAAGAAGAGACTGGATAACATTTATCTGGGATGATATCATGTCTTCTGCTTGAGTTAGGAGTTGGATTAGAAGATTTCCAAGGTCCCTTCCAGCCAGGGGAGGGGTACAATTTTTTTTACTACCGGTTCCATGGGCATGGCTTGGTGGGCATGGCTTGGTGAGCGTGGTGTGGCTTGGTGGGTGTGGTGTGGCTTGATCGGTGTGGTGTGGCTTGGTGGGTGTGGTGTGGCTTGGTGGGCGTGGTGTGGCGTGGCTTGGTAGGTGTGGTGTGGCGTGGCTTGATGGGCATGGCTTGATGGGTGTGGTGTGGCTTGGTAGATGTGGTGTGGCTTGATAGGCGTGGCTTGGCTGGTGGGCATAGCTTGTGGGCGTGGTGTGGATTGGGGCGTGGCATGGCTTGGGGGTATGGTGTGGCTTGGCAGGCATGGCATGGCTTGGTGGGTGTGACCGGCATGGCTTGATGGGTGTGGCGTGGCTTGGCTTGGTGGGCATAGCTTAGTGGGCATGGTGTGGCGTGGCTTGGTAGGCGTGGCATGGCTTGGCTTGATGGGCATGGCTTGGTGGGTGTGGTGTGGCTTGGTGGACGTGGTGTGGCTTGATAGGCGTGGCTTGGCTTGGTGGGCGTGGCTTGGTGGGCGTGGCAAGGGAAGGATATACTGCAAAATCCCCCTTCCCTCACCACCCCACTAACCTGCTTTCCAGCTCCATTCTCCTGTGCAGGGCAACCAAAGGAGACCCAGCTGATCAGCCGGGACTCAACGGGAGGCAGAGAATAGACGGGGGTTGGCCGGTTCTCCGACTGAATCCCACCTCTTCTTCCAGCCCTCTGATTGCATCATAAGGTTGCAAAACTCTGCCTTGTCAGTAACGTCCAACACTAACCTAGCAGAATATGTTTTTTTTCTAAAACACGGCTAAGCCCGGTGCCGATTGAGTCAGCAAGAGTGAAGGAATCTGAGCGAATATTTCTTTGAGATTAAAGGCCAAAATCTTCTTCGAGCCAAGCTGGGCTCCTGGTGCCTTCCCAGACACATTCCAGTCCCTTGGAAGTGAGGCTTTCTTCCTCCTTCATCTGCAATGTTATTCTGACTGGCCAACCTAGCCAAAAATCCTCAGACCTCCCGGTAGCTTTGATGCACACACTGCTCAGGTCTGACCCTGCTTGGTCATTTGAAGATCTGCCAAGAATGGCTAGGTGCTTTTATCTGCTGTGACATATCAAATCAAGCCAAGTCAAATCATATCATATCAATCTTTCTCATGACCCCAGACCAGCGGAGCTGATGTATATTTTTGACAAAGGAAGGACTTATTTCCATCTTATAGTTGCAATGGAGGCTATAGGGAGGCAACAAGGTATTTTCAAGTACTTCTGCAAAAATATCTGTAATTTTATTCTTATCGCTTTTGTTTTAATTTGTCTGTTTTCCAAGGAACTGTCATGCTGTAGTTCAGGGGTCTCCAACCTTGGCAACTTTAAGCCTTGGCAGACTTCACCTCCCAGAATTCCCCAGCCAGCCAAACAAAAAAGAAAAATTGCAGATGATACCAAGCTGGCAGGAATAGCTAACACCCAAGAAGACAGGCTCAAGATCTAGATGGATCTGGACAGACTAGAACCCTGGGCCGTATCTCACAAAATGAAATTCAATGTAGAGAAAAGTAAAGTCCTACACTTAGGCAAGAAAAACCAAAAGGACCCATATAGACTGGGTGAAACCAGGCTCAATAGCAGGAACTGGGAGAGGGATCTTGGAGTCTTAGTGGACAACCAGCTAAATAGGAGCCAGCAGTGTATAGTAGAAGCCAAAAAAGCCAATGCAATCCTAAATTGCATTAACAGAGGGATACAATTGCGATCAGGGAAGGTACTAATACCACTCTATAAAGCCTTAGTAAGACCACACCTAGAGTACTGCATCCAGTTTTGGTCACCACACTATAAAAAAGATGTTGAGATTCTAGAAAAAGTACAGAGAAGAGCAACCAGGGTGATTAGGGGACTGGAGGCTAAAACATAATGAAGAACGGTTGCAGGAACTGGGCCTGGCTAGTCTAGTAAGGAGAAGGACCAGGGGAGACAGGATAGCAGTCTTCGAATATCTGAGGGGCTGCCACAGAGAGGAGGAGGAAGTGGGTCAAGCTATTTATCAAGGCACCCGAAGGCCAGACAAGGAATAATGGATGGAAACTGAACAAGGAGAGATTCAACCTGGAAATAAGGAGAAACTTTCTGACAGGGAGAACAATCAACCCGTGGAAGAGAAGTTGCCCTCGGAAGTTGTGGGAGCTTCATCACTTGAGACCTTCAAGAAGAGACTGGACTGCCATTTGTCAGAAATGGTGTAGGGTCTCCCGCTTGGGTGGGGGGTTGGACTTGATGACCTACAAGGTCCCTCCCAACTCTGATTATCTGTTATCTGTTAAGTCCACCAGACTTAAAATTGCCAAGGCTGGAGACCCTTGCTCTAGTTGGTATTATTCCACCTAGGATTAGGAGAAAAGTAGAAGCAGATGCCAAGAGAACCAAACAAGAAAATGACCCCACCCCCCACCCCCCTGAATGGATACGTGTCCCAAACTCATCGACTTCAATCTAGGAAGAGTTTTTATGGCAAGAACAAACATTATTGAAGGCACCTAGGAGCAAAACTTAATTAGAAGATGGAGGAGAGAATTTACGGAAGAAGGAATTTATGGAACAAGGAACCAGGATCAGGGGTGACATGATAGCAGTATTCCAGTGTTGGAGAGGTTGCCACAAAGAGGAGGAGGTAAACTTATTTCCCATAGCCCCTGTAGGAAGGACAAGAATCAACGGATGGTAACTACTCAAGGAGAGAAGCAACCTGGAATTAAGGAGAAACTTCCGAACAGGGAGGACAACGAACCAGTGGAATAAATTGCCTTGGGAAGTTGTGGGGGCTTCATCGTGTTTTTAAGAAGAGACTAGACAGCCACCTTGGAGAACCTTGAGTAGGAGGGAATGCCTAAGCGTAAGGTAAAGGTTAAGGTTCCCCTCACACCTATGTACTAGTCGTTTCTGGCTCTAGGGGACGGCGCTCATCTCCGTTACAAAGCCGAAGAAGAGCCAGCGCTATCCGAAGACGTCTCCATGGTCAGGTGGCCGGCAGGATTAAACACCAAAAGCGCACGGAATGCTGTTCCCTTCCCACCAAAGGGGTCCCTATTTCTCTACTTGCATGTTTTACGTGCTTTCAAACTGCTCGGTTGGCAGAAGCTGGGACAAGCAACGGGAGTTTCAGTCCATGACGTGGCGCTAGGGATTCGAAGCGCCAAACTGCTGACCTTTCTGATCGACAAGCTCAGCGTCTTAGCCACTGAGCCACCGCGTCCCTCTGTGTAAGTGTAAGACATGCTATTTTATTTATAGTAAGCGTACCTTATCTAAGTAAGTGTATCTTAAATAAGTGTATCTTAACTAAGCGCAAGATATGCTCAAGAGAGGGTTGTTATTGGAGAACAATAGGCTGTGTGTGAATGTGGAGAGACACAGAGTCTGGACCATTTGTGGGTCTGTCAACTACTACCAGTAGAATGCACCAAATGTGATTGGTTTCTAGCCAGCGATAAAGCCAAAAGGGTGGCCTCATTCCAGTTGAAGCTTCGATCAGGACACGAAATAAATAAATAAACCTTTCTTCCATTATATATGCTGTTTTCTTGATTGCAGTAAACAACATAAGGCCGGGATGTCTGAGATGCTGTGGAATTGGGTTTTTTAATTTATTTTTGGAAGCACTTTCACTATTTCACATTAGAATTGCATTGGAGAGAGAGAAGTCACGGTTTTCGAGGCCCGTGGGATCGAGAACCGATGCTGTCTTTCCTCGGCAGGCGTCTTTCCACCGTCCTCAGCCTGCACGGAGACGGCTCGGTCAGAACTGCTTGGTAATTGTGTTTTTCCCCCCGTATTGACGTTTTCCTCTGGCCAGGCAGAACAAAAACTGTGTGTGTCACTCGAGACCAAACATGATGCTGTCCTTCTACAAAGTAGCCCATAGGTAGACAGAAGGAAGCTTTCTCAAATAAGGCCACTGTGAACTCTGAAGCGAACCTGGCTGTTGTGGTTTGCCGGGAGCCTGTGCGGATGGCAGTGGAATTGGACAGTGGGGAAGAACGGGGACCAGTCTGGGAGTCTGGAGAGGACTCGGATGAGGGTCCTGCATCCGATGCAGAGATGGGGCCAGGATCATCTGGGAGAGGGGTGCTGCCTTTGGAGCCTCCAGAGTCTGGCAGCAGGGAGGCAGAGGACCCAGGGGAGCCTGTTCCCATTGCGCGTGTGCGCAGAGCTTCTAGAAGAAGAGTGCAACTGAAACAGAAGGGGTGACTCGAGAGTAAGGCTGGGAGGTGATTGCCCCTCCCATAAGGGATAAAGGACAGTCAAAGGTGGAGAAACCTTTGCAGGAAGCAAAGTCGTTTGCTCTGTTTAGATTAATCCTTGAAGCTCTGTGTGGACTTTGTACTTCAGTTGTTTTTTTTACAGTTCATTTGGCAATTAAGTTATTGGCAGCAATTCCAAGGATAGAAAGGTGGGTGCTTATCTCAAGGGACTGTTTGAGACTCATTACTGGCTGGGAATGCATACAATTCCCAGCACTGAAATAAAACAAGAGTTGTTTTAACTAAGCGTGTGCTTAATTGCGGTCTCAGAAGCCGTGGTCAGAACACCTGGCTGAAGCCCTCTTGGGCTGCATAATAGCTGCCATGAAGCCCGAGAGAGGGAAGGGACGGGTGAAGTAGATAGCCCTGCTAACCATCCAAATAAAAAATGGTTTCCTGTGGAAACCAAGCAGAGATGAGCTGCTTCCGGTTTGCACTGGTTTGGATGAAGTGATAGTTAAGATTCTGCACAGTTCGGCGACCTGGCAAATCCCACCACTGGCCACACCACCCTGTTCATTTTTTGGCCTGTTTTTTTTTATGCCATTTTGGAAAATGGTCTGAAAAACAGCCTGAAAACAGCCAAAAAAGTATCCCCCCCAAAAAATATGGCTGAATCCTACCTCTGCCTTTGAGGCCAGAGGCCGGAAGACGGGGCTGGGTGTGATAAGTGACTTCACCACCCAGTCACAAGACCAACTGGCCACACCCAGCCAGCCAGAGAATTGGCTGTTAAGTCACTCCAATCCCACCACTGGAACCAAGGTTAGATAATAACAGGGGGCTGATGAAGGAGGAGGAGAAGAGCCCACCAGCTGTATTCATTGGACAGTGTGACTGGTGACACCTGGATGGGGAGGGGAGTTATGCTCTTTTAATTAGGTGGAAACCACGGGAACCATTAGAGTTGGTTTTCATCCGCTGTATCAATATGATGTGCCCAATAAACATGGTCTTTGAGGAATCAACCTGCCTCGCAGTTCTGCTTTCAATGGGTGCATCGCTTGGAACGCTGACAGCCACAGCAGAAACACACCCTGGGAAGAGAGCAGACTAAACAGCAGAGACCTTGGAGGTCTTTCCATCTCAGGGGTCCCCACCCCTGGGCCGTAGTCCATTACTGGGCCTTGAGCAGGGGTGGGATTCAACCGGTGTTACTACCAGTTCGGTGACTACGTTTTACACTCCGTGCATGTGTAAAAAACCTTAAGCTGTGCCATGCAAAGCAGCTGAGGTCGAAAAAACAGCTAATAAAGGACAGGTAAGCACCCGGGCAGGCGGGTGGGCCAAACAGCAGCAAACACAGAACCAGTTTGGTGTCTGCTACTCTTCAGCGCTAGCGGTTCTTTAGAACTGGGCAGAACCGGTATCATCCCATCCCTGGCCTTGAGTCTTTCAGTACCAAGCCGTGGAAGTGGTGGGTGAGGTCATGCAAGCCTCCCCATTCACACAAGCGATGGGCAAGTGTGTGTGTGTGTGTGTGTGTGTGTGTGCGCTCCACTTATGAGAGCAGCGGGCATGTATGCCTGTTGCTCTTGCAAATGGAGGTGCTTGTGTGCAGACGTTGCAGCCTGTCAACCTCCAGCCCATCCAGCAGTAAAATCAGAGGAGGAGGAGGAGGAGCCGTGGGAGTCAGGGTGAACATCAGGGCAACCTGGGAGCTCCGAGGGGGAAGAAGAAAGAGCTGGCAGAGAGAGTGAGACAGAGAGAGAGACAGAGACGGACCCTGGGCTGTCGGTCAGCCCTCATAGGGAGAGTCAACAGCCCCAAGGTCTGGATGTGGTGATGAGGAAGAGGAGGATCAGCCATGTCCAATGCCTGACGTGCAGATGTGCAGAAGGCAGAGGAGAGGAGAGCAGTGGAAATCTATGGGCCGGTCCTTGTGACAGAAGATCCACCACTGCTAGTGAAGCCCACCTGAGCTCTGGGGATAAAAGGCAGGGGACGGAGGTGATGTGGCAGACAACTATTTATCTCCCAGAGAGACCGACTTGTTAGCTGAGAGAGAGAGACAGACAGACAGAGAAACAGACTTTTTGATGGGGCTGCTGGCACTCCTAATAAAGGAATCATTGATTTAAATACAGAGGGTTTGTCCTGTTTGGGGAGCTAAGTCAGGATAGCATACATTTACCTGCCATGTGGCGGGAACCATCCCCTCCCCCTCTCCCCCTCCCCACCGGTCTACAAACCCCCCAAAGTTTGGGGATCTCTGTTCTAGTCAAGCGGGAAGGAAAGGTGTAAAGCTAAAAGGAGACCCTGCCAATTTTATTCCACTAGTTGTTGCCAGTTACAGAAGAGTGACCAAGATGATTGTGTGCGCACGTGTGCTGAAGGCTAAAACTTCTGAAACTTTGGGGTCAGTTGTGGTCATAAGCCGAGGACCCCCCGCATCGTCACAGAGGGCATTCGTGATAGGACACTCTCCATTACAGGGCATGATGTTGTAGAGCAGGCAATTCCGTTTGCTTCAGGGCATGGAGGACTATTTTAGCCATCCTGTTAGTGAATCCATCATCGCCTTCTCTCCAGCTTCGTTTCTAAAGCCTCTGGGAAAGAAAAACTCACTCACAAAAGCCAGCGAATTAATTAGACTGTCAGGCTATTTTCAACCATCAAACGGTTTTATTACTCACCCACTGAAATCCGATCTTTCTTTATATTCAGCCTCTTTCGTTTCCTCCTGCCCTCTGTAGCGGGAGAGCAAATGTATGATTCATTCAGCCTATTCCCCCGCCTGCCAGTCTCCAGTTGTCGGCTGGAACGCCAGCAGCCCAGGTTCGAGGCCCGATGTCATATGGCATGGGATGGAGGGAGCTCCCGTCCTTGCCTGTTGTGGTTAGCCGGCAGCAGGTGCAGACGGATGAGGAGAGCAAGGACTCAGATGAGGGGCCAGGACCATCAGGGAGTGGAGTGCTGCCTTCGGAGATTGTGGGGGCTGGCAGCAGCAATGAGGAGGTTCCTGAGGAGCCTGAGCTAAGTGCACATGCATGCAGGGCTGCTCGCAGGAAAGAGCAGCTGCAGCAGCACGGGTGACTCTGGAGTAAGGCTGCAAGGTAATGGCCCCTCCTTCAAGAAGATAAAAGCCAGTTGTGAACAAGCATACTTTGCAGAAGGCAAAGGCGTTTTGAAACTCCAGCCTCGTGGGCATTCCAGTATCCTGAGTTTGTATTTGAAGATTCTTATTTTGCAAATTATTTCTTGTCTGTTATCGTTTGGCAAGCCTCGCACAGTTCGGCAAGGCTTGTGCTTATCACGGCTAATTATTTTGCAAAAGCATTACAAGGTTTCTGTTTCCTTTGGATTGTGTTTGATTTGTTGGAGAGGGACGTGGGTCAGAACATTGCTCCAGATCCTGTCAACCTAGCAGTTTGAAAGCATAAATATTAAAAGGTACCACTTAAGGTGAGAAGGTGATAGCGCTCCATAATGTCGTGCTGGCCACATGATCACAGAAATGTCTTTGGACAATGCTGGCTCAACGGTCTTGAACAAGAGATGAGTGCTGCACCCTCTCTTGACAGAATAGAGAATAACAGATTTGGAAGGGACCTCCAAGGTCTTCTAGTCCAACCCTCTGCTTATGCCATTTTAGACAAATGGTTCTCCAGTCCCTTCTTAAAGGCCTCCAGTGTTGGAAGACCTTCAACTCCGAGAAGGCAAGCTGTTCCTGAGGTTGATTGTTCCTATTATGGGGAAATTTCTCCTTCGTTCTAGGTTGCTTCTCTCTTTGTTCAGTTCCCATCCGTTGTTTCTTGTCCCGCCTTCAGATGCTTTGGAGAACAAGTGTTTCCTCTTTGATTTCAGACAACCTCTTAAAGATCAGAACACCCCTATCAGGTCACCCGCTAGTCCTTCTCTTCTGAACCTTTACAGAATGCAGAATAACAGAGTTGGAAGGGACCTTGGAGATTATCTAGCCAACCCCTCCTGCTCAAGGAGGAGTCCCTTCACCATTCCAGACAACGGGCTGTCTGATTTCTTCTTAAAAACCTCCAGTGTTGGTGCACCTACAACTTCTAATTCCACCGATTAATTGTTCTCACTGCTGGGAAATTTCTCCTTTGTTCTTGGTTCTCTCCTTGATTAGTTTCCATCCATTGTTGTCCTGCCTTCTGGTGCTTTGGAAAATACGTTCACCCCCCTCCTCTTTGTGGCAGCGCCAAAAGTGGGAGGACTGGTCATAAATCTACTTTTTCAGTGATGTAGTAACGTTGGATGGTTGTTGAACAAGGCAGTTGCTACCCGTAAAAGACGAAAAGAATACACTTATCGTTTACGTGTATGTCTATCTGTTCTGACCAAGGCTTCCTGAGACATTAACAAACACACCTTAGTCCCCTAAACCTTTTGTTTTATTTCTACGGCTGTGAATTATAGTCATTCACAGCCCATAATGAGTCTCAAACAGCTTATAAATAGTCCCACAGAAATCTGCTAAAGTCCTTCGGGATAAGTCTGATAAGCACTCACCTTTATCTTCCTTGGAATGCTGCCAATGATTAAATTGCCAATTAGTTGCACAAGACCAAACAGAGCACAAACTCAACACAGAGCTTCCGAGTTTAAACCGACCAGAACAAAGTTGCTTCCTGCAAAGGCTCCTGTCCCTTTGCTCCTCCTTTATGTCTTATGGGAGGGCCCAATCACCTCCAAGCCTTACTCCCGAGTCACCCCTTTTGTCTTAACCTGTTCTTGCCTCCTGGCAGCTCTGTGCATGCACACGCTGGGAACAGGCTCCCCTTGTTCCTCATCCTCGCTGCTATCAGATCCTGGAGGCTCCGGAGTCAGCACGTAACTCCCAGATGGGCCTGGCCCCATCTCTGTGTCAGACGCAGGACCTTCATCTGAGTCCTCCCCAGATTCCCAGACTGGCCCATGTTTCTCCCCACTGCCCGACTCTGCTGCCAGCTCCACAGGCTGCCGGTGAACCACAAAGTCAAGAGTATTTATAGGAAGAGGAATGAAAGCAATGAACAACATCTAATGATCTTTCATACCTATTGTCTACATGAATAGACAGATCTGTGATAAACATTTAAAATAAATAAATCAGGACGAGCTGGAAAATAAACACAAAGCCTATGGGCTATCTCCTGCTATAATAATTCTTCAAAATGCATTTTTTCTCCTTAGTTTTTGCAATTTCCTCAAAAGGAACCTTCTCCCTCCATTTTGAACGGGCATCGATTAGCCTCCAACTGTGCAGAAATGAACAGATTAACACTTGCAATTAAAGAGAAGGAGCAAACTGAATATTACAAGATATGGGAACTATTTTACCAATGGCTAGAGAAAAAATATGAAAGCTAAAAATAGCTGATAGATTAGTGAAATATAGAAAATCTGTTAATAGAATGAAATATGTTAAGAAGAGGAGTGTTATAGTGATAGAGATATTATGTATACAAATAAGATAAGAATAGAGAATTAATACCAAAGTAATGAACATGACTGTAAATTTTAATTGTTATTGCACAAGATATCTGCACCCAGGCAACACACCCTTAAATTTAAGATGAATAGTTAACATTGTCAACAGCTTATAAAGAGAACCAGTATAAAATGTGCTATTGATGGCATTTAGCACCAGCGAGACTGGCAAAAATATACCCAAATAGGATATCAGAGTGCTGGAAACGCAAGCAGAAAGATGGAATGTTCTTCCATATGTGGTGGCAATGCCTCAAAGCCAGAAAATATTGGATGAAGGTACAAAAATGGCTACAGGAGAAAACAGAATATTGAACAGAACTTAAACCCAAACTATTCCTACTGGGAATAATTAAAGGAAAATTTAGCAAACAAATCCAAAACATCATATTGCATATGATAACAGTGGCGAGGATAGTTTTTGCACAGGGTTGGAAATCAGAAAATATACCATCCGAAGAGATGATGATACGAAAAATATTAGATTGTGCTGAGATGGACAAACTTACAAGAGAACTAAAAGGCGAGGAGGAATCAGAATACTATGCGGTATGGGATAAATGGTATAAGTGGATAGAACATAGGAATCAGGATTAATGTATAGAAATAAATGTAAGTATATGTAATATCTATGATGCAGTACTGTTAACTATGCAAAGAAAGATGTGTAATTTGGAATGAAATGAAATAAAAAGATGTTTTTTTAAAAGGAAGATGAATTGTTTGTATTTAAAATAAAATAAAAAACTTATTTTAAAAAAACAAAATGCCAACTGCCACACACGATGCCCTCTCACGCACTCGCTGAATTTGAGCCAGCAGTCAAATGCAACTTGGTATGAATTCGTGATTTCAAGCTCCATCCAAGAGCCCACGATATGCCCTTCCACTTCATTTTCCTCCTCTCTCTCTCTTTTTTTTTTGGCAGGGCTCTCTGGTTGGTCTGGACCAATAACACAATCGTGCCAAAAAGTCAAGAAAATGACCCCTTCAGTGGTGGGGTGTATAAAATGTAGGCAGCTGCAGCTAGGCACAAAATAGCATTGAAATCTTAAAAAAAAAACACCTTTTTTTTGTAAAATAAAAAATGATAATAATTATCACTCTTCCAGATTCCTATTCTGGGCATGATCATCAAGAATGTTTGGCCGGAGATGCAAAGATCAGTTTGCAGAGGATCCAGTCCAGACTGCAAACTGTCAGCTCCGTTCGTCTGGCAACTTCTCTGCTACTAAGTCTTTCCATCTTTGTGCAAAACAGGAGCTAATGACTTTCCTTCCTGTAGATGGGCCTCCTTGGATACAGAACATAGACCCATAGGGTTGGAAGGGATCTTTAACAGATTTAACAGATAATCAGTTTTGGAAGGGACCTTGTAAGTTCATCTAGTCCAACCCCCTGCCCAAGATCGTAGAAGCATAGAAAAACAGGGTTGGAAGGGACTTGGGGTCATCTAGTCCAACCCTTTGCTCAAGGCAGGTGTCTGAAACCATCCCAGTCCGACGGTTGTCCCATCTCTTCTTAAAAACCCAGTGGAACAAAAGACCTCCAAGGTCCCTCCCCTTATTCTATGTTTTCCACTGCAGAAGTTTGCCCCTTTTGCTTTTTGAACCTTATTTTTAGCAGAGAAAGCTAAGAGGGATAAATAAATGAACCTCGGGCCAAACAGATGAATTTTCAAGACTTTTATTGGTGTCAAGCGAAACCTTTTATAAAGGCAACAGGCATTCAAACAGAAACAACGAAAGCATTTCCTAGAAGAAGAAGAAATCCATAAAATTATACAGATTTGGGTTCCTGGAATTAAAATTTCTGTGCTGCATGCAAAGGAACTTTTGACATTTTCTCTGGTCACCTTTGAATAAACAGATCTATAAGCAGAAATAAATAAGTTAAACACGCTAAGCCAGTGATTCCTTCCAGTGTACAGGTAGCCCTTGAGGGAGGGAGGGAGGGAGGGAGGGAGAGAGGGAGGAAAGAAGGAAGGAAGGAAGGAAGGAAGGAAGGAAGGAAGGAAGGAAGGAAGGAAGGAAGGAAGGAAGGAAGGAGGGAGGGAGGGAGGGAGGGAGGAAAGAAGGAAGGAAGGAAGGAAGGAAGGAGGGAGGGAGGGAGGGAGGGAAGAAGGGAGGAGACAGAAATGGAGGAGGGAGGGAAGGAATGAAGGAAAGAAGGAAGGAAGGAGGTGGGAGGGAGGGAGGAAAGAAGGAAGGAGGGAAGGAGGGAGGGAGGAAGGGAGGAGACAGAAATGGAGGAGGAAGAAAAGGAGGAAGGAAAGAAGAAAGGGAGGAGGGAGGGAGGAAGGAAGGGAGGAAGGGAGGAGACAGAAATAAAGGAGGGAGAGAAGGAAGGAAGAAAAGAAAGAAGGGAGGGAGGGAGGAAAGAAGAAGGGAGGGAGGAAGAAAAGGAGGAAGGAAGGAAGGTTGATCTTTGTGCACAGCCGCCCTAAACATTTGCCTCCTTGAGCAAATTATCTCAGAGGTGACATTTGAAAAGGACATTCAGGTACCCAGAAAAGACAATAGCCTGGTGCTGGAACACATGTTGCGCATGGAATAGGCTTTAGCGTCGGTCCCTGACATTTCCACAAAAGATAACAGTGGCGAAGAGGAAGAGGTGCTAGGCAGGAGACTGACAAACTGGAGGTGTGTTTCTCATCATCTGAGCTATGACTGGGTGATGCTATCTGCACCTTTCCTTTTTGGGGGGTGGGTCCTGTCACAGAGTTGGGCCATCACAATAAATGTTGATTTTTGAGAAAATGTGTGGAGAATGGGGAGGTTTGGTGTCTCTCTCTCTGTCTCCCTCTCCTCTGGTCTAGGGTCTCTACCTATCATCCGTTAGTCTGTCTGTATCTGTCTATCTATCTGTCTGTCTGTGTGTCTGTCTGTCTGTCTATCCACCCATCCATCCATCCATCCAGCTATCTTTCTATCATCCATATTTCTGCTGCTTTTTCCTCTGTTCAGTGTCTATCTATCTCTATTTCTATCTCTATATCACCTCACTCTCTCTAAATTGTCTATAAATATACCTCTTTATGATATCTATCATCTATATCTATTTATCTATATCCATCTATCTATTTCTATATCTATATCACCTCTCACACTCTAAATTGTCTATAAATACATCTCTCTATATATATCATATGTATATGTATGTATGTATGTCCTAACCCTAACCCTAACCCATAATAATTAGGAGATCACTTTGGTGAAAAAACAAATCTGGTCACGTTGCCAACTTCAAAAGCCAATACAAAAATTTATGCCACCAAATAAAGACTGAATGCACCAATTATCACATTAAACAAGAGGAAAACCTTCTACGCACCAATTCCACCGGCGCTTTCTACAATTTTGTAAACAACAAACGAAAAGACTCAACATCCATCCCACCCCTGAAAGGACCTAATGGTAAAGACTGCAATGATGACACCACTAAAGCCAACCTCTTTAACACATTCTTTGGCTCAGTATTTGTAAACAGCAAGGGATCATGCCCAGTATTTCCTAGTCGAACCACAGAAAACTACAATGATCTAATATATATCAATTGTACAGAAGACAATGCTGGAAAAGCACTGCGCAATCTGAAACCATCTCTATCTAATGGACCGGACAGAATATGTGCCTACTTCTTTAAAAAGCTATCCACTGCCTAAGCGTAATCTTTGAAAAATCTTTCAGGACCAGCTCCTTGCCTAACCTATGGTCAGAAGCCAGGGTCATCCGCATCTTCAAAAAGGGAGACCCCAGCCTAGTTGAAAATTACAGACAAATCTCTTTATGCTGTGTCACCTGCAAAGTCATGGAATCAATTATTAACCAATCCATCATCCTCCACTTAGAGACAAACAACCTACTCTCCAATAAACAATTTGGTTTCAGGAAAAAACTATCCTGTAATCTGCAACTCTTACACTGCAAAAACATATGGCAAAGCAATAGACACAATCTACATAGAGTTCTGTAAAGCCTTTGATTCAGTGGTACTCGACAAACTACTCCTAAAAGTAAAATCTTATGGTATCTCTGGACAACTGCATAACTGGATAGAAGCTTTCCTCTCAAACAGGCAACAAATGGTCAAAATTGGGAGCATCCAACCAAATTCTATACCTATCAACAGTGGTGCCCCCAAGACAGTGGACCAACTCTCTTCATACTCTACATAAATGACCTCTGTGATCATATTAAGAGCAACTGCATTCTCTTCGCTGATGATGTAAAGCTATTCAACACCACAGACAATACTGCTACCCTTCAAAAAGACCTCGACTATGTATCAGAATGGTCAAACAAATGGCAACTTCAAATCTCAACAAATAAATGCTCTGTCTTACATATTGGCAAAAAAAAAAATCAGAAAATAAAATACAGGCTGAATAGTCAAGACCTTTTGATGATCCAAACTCTGTCAAGGACCTTGGAGTTCTCATCTCTAATGATCTAAGTGGTAGAGCCCACTGCAACTACATAGCCAAAAAGGCATTAAGAGTTGTTAACCTAATCCTATGTAGCTTTTTCTCTGGTAATATCACACTACTAACTAGAGCAAACAAAACATTTGCTAGACTAATACTTGAATACAGCTCATCGGCCTGGAACCCACATTACGTATCTGATATTAGCACAGTTGAGAAAGTCCAGAAATATTTCACAAGAAGAGTTCTCCACTCCTCTACTCGTAGAATACCTCATGCCACCAGACTTGAAATTCTAGACCTAGAAAACCTAGAACTAGCCGCCTTCAGTCCGATCTAAGTATAGTATATATGTCCTACCTGTCAATGAATACTTCAGCTTCTACCACAACAACACAAAAGCACACAATAGATACAAACTCAAGGTAAACTGCACCAAACTTGATTGCAGGAAATATGACTTCAGCAACAGAGCGGTCAATGTCTGCAATCCTCTACCTGACTCTGTGGTTTCTTCCCCAAACCCCAAAAACTTTAACCTTAGACTGTCTACTATTGACCTCACCCCTTTCCTAAGAGGTCTGTAGGGGGGCGTGCATAAGCACACCAATGTGCCTACCATCCCTGTCCTATTGTTTCTTTTATTTTTCTTATATGTATCCATGTATTCATAACTGTGTTTTTACTTATACCTATTATCTTGTAAGCAATTGAGAAACCAGATAAAATAAAATAAAATCTCTATCTACTGTATCTATCTGTCGGTCGGTCTGTCTATCTATCTATCTATCTATCTATCTATCTATCTATCTATCTATCTATCTATCTATCTATCTACATATCTAACTATATCATCTTTCTGTCTGTCATCTCACTTGTTCATTCTAAATCTAAACATCTTTATCATCTCTATCTGTCTATCATCTATCTATCTATCTATCTATCTATCCATCCATCCATCCATCCATCCATCCATCCATCCATCCATCCATCTATCTATCTATCTATCTATCTACCTATCTATCTTTCTATCTATCATCTATCTAACTATTTATCTATCTATCTATCCATCCATCTTCTATCTATCTATCTATCTATCTATCTATCTATCTATCTACCTATCCATATTTCTCTTCCCCCCCTTCATCCAGTTTAGAGAGCCACCCATTTTAGAAGCAAGTGAGTCCAACAGAACTAAAAAGGGAGAATTTCTCCTTTTTCCTTATGCTTCTTTCTGCCAGAGAGATGATTAATCGCTCAAGTATGGGCTTATTCGAGACTTCAGAGCGCAGCAACTTTCTTGGCTAACAAAGAGACGTGATGAGAAGATTCCAAAGGGGGAAAAAAACCTTCCCTTTCCTTCTTTACTTACTCGTTCCCACGCTACCCTCAAATGATCTATTCTTTGCTGGAGAAAGAAATCCACTTTTTTTTCCAGGCCAGATTGTGACAGGTTGATGTATATATTGGTGCCAGGGCTTAATAGAGTTCTGCTTTCTCCTTTTTTTTTTTTTTTGCATCCAAGCTCCAAGTGAGCAGAATTGGAACTGTACAAGCCTTAGAATTATGCTGCCTGTCCGAAACCTGGACAATTGAAAGGCTGAATCACACCACTGCTGGTGACCAAACAGATTAATTTACACATCTCGATACACCTTGCTGGCATGGCTACAAACTCTCTTCTTCAGCAGGGATTCTTTTAATTGGAAGACAGATAGGGAAGGACTTTTAGGTCTTTAGAGAGCAATAGATCTTTAAGGGAACAATACAAATATATTTTGAAGATGTATATATAAATATACGTGCACAAGCGCACCAGCGTGCCTACTGTCCCTGTCCTATTGTTTCTTTCTATTCGTATCCGTTTCATGTACTCATAACCATGTTCATACTTATACCTGTTATCTAATACTTGCTTGACAAACAAACAAACAAACAAACAAATAAATAAATATATCTTTTCATATTTGCCAAGCTTTGATTACATTCATGGAATAGACAGCATGCAAAAAAAAAAAAAATCTGTATTGTAAATGTACAATTTTCTACATCTTTTCTATTAATAATGTAGCTTAAGAAGCTCCCGTAAAACCAAATTTCCACATTTCAAGGGATAGGAATCACTGAAGATATGTGCTGATTTGAACATGGCTTTGTGCTGTCTCCGTAATCTTCATCCGTCTTTAAATGAAATATACGAGGTCCACCATCAACACCGGCTATTCATATTAGAGATACAATTGAATTGTTGCTATATTATCACACGCTCCTTTTGTTGCTAGGCTGCTGGAGTGCATCCAAATAATTTTCTAAAAATGCATCTCCTGCAGGTCCATTGGGGGTAACTGAAGGTAAAGGTTCCCCTCGCACACACGTGCTAGTCGTTCCCAACGGTGCTCATCTCCGTTACAACGCCAAAGAGCTATCCGAAGACGTCTCTGTGGTCGTGTGGCCGGCATGATGAAACGCCTTGGAAGGTGCACAGAACGCGGTTCCCTTCCCACCAAAGGGGTCCCTATTTTTCTACTTGCATTTTTTAGGTGCTTTCCAACTGCTTGGTTGGCAGAAGCTGGGACAAAGAACGGGAGCTCACTCCATGACGCAGCGCTGGGGATTCAAACCGCCGAACGGCCAACCTTTCCGATCGATAAGCTCAGCATCTTAGCCGCTGAGCCGCCGCATCCCTCACCCTACAGGTAGTATGTTCTGCCCCATTTTACAACCTTCCTTGTCACATTGGTTAAGTGAATCGCTGCTGTTAACATTAGTAACACGGTCGTTAAACGAATCCGGCTTCCCCCCATTGATTTTGCTTGCCCTCCGTGCCTCGAGACCTGCCTCGCGGTGGCAGCACCAGCAGCTGTGTGTAGGAGGTGCCTACGTGGCCGGTTCTTCTGCTGTTGCCGTGGTATCAGGTAAACCACTGCGGGGCACCTAGAGCAGCTCCATCCCACTTGCCTTGTGGCTAGCATGCCCCACCGCAAGCGAGCAGAGGAAGTGGACTTCCCGTATATGGGGAAAAATAAGACAATCTCCAAAAATAAGCCCTGATGCTTATTTTGGAACCTAAAAGAAAATAAGACCCAGTCTTATTTTTGGGAAAACATGGGTATCGCCCTCTCCCTCTCCCTCCCCTCCTCTCTCCCCCTGCCTCCTTCTATCTCTATCTCTCCCTATATCTATCTATCTATCATCTATCTTTCTATCTATCTATCTATCTATCTATCTATCTATCTATCTATCTATCTATCTATCTATCTCTATTTCTCTCTCTCTCTCTCTCTCCCCCTACCTACCTACCTCTCTACCTATCTTCTATCTTTTTGCCATCTATCTCCCTATCTACCTACCATCCATCCATCCGTCCACCTAGCTAGCTATCATCCATCTATCTATTTATCATCCATCTATGTATTTATCATCCATCTATCTATTTATATATCTGTTCACATTGACAGCACCTCAGCAAGATGGAGGAAGGTCCTCTCTCTATCCTGTGAATGAAATTATTGAGACAAACAATAAATAAAAAGGAACCACTCCCCATTGTATTCTTTCTTTCTTTCTTTCTTTCTTTCTTTCTTTCTTTCTTTCTTTCTTTCTTTCTTTCTTTCTTTTTCTTTCTTTCTTTCGCATTCTACTTTCACCTCCCCTTAACTGCGTCTGATTCAGCCCCTTCTCCTTAGTGCCAAGGGATGTCCTGCAAATTACATCTTTGCAATTTTTTTTTCCTCTTGAAGGCTAAACATGACAAACTTTCTGTCCAGAAACAGCAAACGAGGATACGAGGATAGCGGGTGGGAGGAATGGGGCTGAAATTCGCAGTAGAGTTTTTCTCCCTGGTGACCCCGAGTTGCCAATAATAATCAGCTAATTGCTTTGCTGCTGGAGTGTTTTTCTCAGCTACTCAATCAATCCAGTGCCTGACATAATTACACCAATTCTTATGTTTCACCGATGGGAAATTGCTTACTTTTACTTTGATGTACCCAAATTAGCTCCACGGTGAGCAAACGGAGTGCCTTCCCCTGCACAAGGCAAATGAGGGTGCAGGCTAATCCAGTTAAGCCTTTTTTTTTGCTTTAAATGCATGCATTACTCAGAAGGACCATGCAATTAAACAATTATTTTACTCCCTCTCCCCGTCCTTTAAAAGGTTGCACAACAGGCAGCAATCAGAGGTGGGATTCTACCTGGCATAGAATTGGTTGTTACGATTCTGTGCAGTTCAGAGAACCGGCAAATCGCTCCACTGGCTGGCCCTGCCCTGCCCACTCACTCCTTACCTGGCATGCATGCCATCAAACTGGCCTGCATTTGGTAAGTTGCTATTTTTCCCTCCCCCACCCACCCCTGCACCACCAGCTGTTCTACTGTGATGGAGATTTAGATTAGTTAGAAAGCAGGAAATCATTGGATTTTATTTTTTATTTTTTTTTGGCTTTCTAGCTAATCTAAAAGCAGAGCTGAACCTTCCTTAGGGCCGAAGCTTCTATTTTTCAGTGGAGACTCAGGTAGCAGATTGCAGAAAGGTGGATCTCTGAGCGAATCTGTGATTCTGCGAGCAATTAATCTGCCCGCTTGCTTTGCCTGATTTTGGGTAAAAGTTGCTCTTTTTTTAAATTAAAAAATCAATATTTACATAAATATTTATACTATTGACATAGAAGCCATGTCCAGCCAGTCACATGACCACCAAGGCATGCCCAGTCAGCAAGCCATGCCCACCCAGTTACATGACCAAGCCACACCCACAAATTAGGCCACACCCACAGAACCGGTTGTTAACAAATTTGAATCCCACTCCTGGCAGCCATCTCACTGGTGCTATTTTACCGGGCCTGGCTAAGCCTTGGGTGCTTCATCACTGGAGGTTTTAAAGAAGGGAGTGGATAGTCACTTGTCTGAAATGGTATGAGATCTGTTGCTTGAGCAAGGGGCTGGACTAGAAGACCTCCAAGGCCCCTTCCATCGCTTATCCCGGTTGAATTGCTGCCTGCCCTGTGCCCGTTAAAGGATAAGCAACTCTCAGCCGCATCTGAGCCTGAAATGAAAGAACCACTGGATTTGTGTTCTTTCTGTCCTACACAGAGAAGACCAACAGAGATGATTGAGGGGCTGGAGATGAAAAATGGTTGTGGGAACTGGGGATGTCTAGTCTAACAAAGAGAAAGACCAGCGTGACACCATAGCAGTATTGCAGTATTTGAAAGGTTATCACAGAGAGGAGGGGATCCATTTGTTTTCCAAAGCCCCAGAAGGCAGGACAAGAAGCAACGGGTGGGAACTAACCAAGGAGAGAAGCAACCTAGAACTAAGGAGAAAATTCCAGACAGTGAGAACAATTAACCCGTGGAACTGCCTGCCACCAGAAGTTGTGGGAGCTCCATCACTGGAGGTTTTTAAGAAGAGACCGGACAACCAGTTGTCTGAAATGGTATAGGGTCCCCTGTTGAGCAGGGTCCCTTTCAACCCAATCCAATCAACCAGGATAGAACTGGAAGAGGCATCGGAGGTCATCTAGTCCCACCCCCTGCTCAAGCAGAAGGCACTACATTATTTCAGACAAGGGACAGTCCAGTCCCTTTTTAAAAGCCTCCAGTGATGAACCACCTACAACTTCTGGAGGCAGGCAGTTCCACTGGTTGACTGTTCTCACCCCTAGGGAATTTCTCCTTAGTTCCAGGTTGCTTCACTCCTTGATTCGAATGGAACAGAACAGAACAGAACAGAACGGAATAGAGAATGGAATGGAATGGACCAGAATACCTTTATTGTCACTCTGAATGTGCACCAATCAGCATACGATGAAATAAAATTTAATTGCATACAGCTCTTCCCATTAGATTAGATTAGATCTTAGATTAGTTTCCATCGCTTGTTTCTTGTCCTGCCTTTTGGTGCTTTGGAAAATAAATTGGCCCCCTCTGCTTTGTGGCAGCCCCTCCAATACTGGACTGCTGCTATCTATCTTGCTATTCTACACAAGAACAGAAAACACCCCAATTAGCAAAAGAGCACAAATATCTTCAGCGGGAGAATAACTTTTTGTGGTTCTTGTTGATTTGGAGAAAACACGTCGCCTTGCTTAGAATTCGTCGCTGGGCAAAGGTTCAGTTCCCAGAAAACGATCGTAGTTATGGGTCAAAATCCACTGGAACATTATTAGGTCCTAATATAGCATATATATTTTCAACAGAGGCAATCTACTAAATACAAAAACCAAATCTACGGAAAAAGCAGGCAAGGATGCCCCTTTTCAGATTTTACAGCGTAGTTTGAAATGTGACCCATGTCTGTTACATTAAAATCTCCGTCAAACATTGAAATATATTTTGAAGGGGGCGAAAAGACTCACAAAAATACAGCTTCTCCTGCGAGAAACATCTTGGAAAAATGTGTCAGAGTGTAGTCTTCGAGTTACGACCGCAATTTTAGCCCAACATTGGTTAGGTGAGTTTTGCCTCGTTTTACAACCTTTCTTGCTGTAGTTGCTAAGGGAATGATTGCAGTTGTTAAGCTAGTAAAACGTTTGTTAAGTGAACCTGGCTTCCCCCTTGACTTTGCTTGTCAGAAGGTCACAAAAGAAGATGACATGACCTTGGGACACTGTGACCATCATACTGTCATCCTCCTCCTCTTCCTCACCCACCCCTTTCCGCTTCCCCTCCTTCTCCTCCTTCCCCTTCCGCTCCTTCCCCTTTTCCTCCTCCTCCTCCCCTTCCCCTTCCCCTTCCTCTCCTTCTCCTCCTTCCTCTCCTTCCCCTTTTCCTCCTCCTCCTCCTCCCCTTCCCCTTTCTCTCCTTCTCCTCCTTCCTCTCCTTCCCCTTTTCCTCCTCCTCCTCCTCTCCCTTCCCCTTCTTCTCCTTTCCCTTCTTCTCCTCCTCCCCTTCCGCTCCTTCCCCTTTCCTCCTCCTCCTCCTCCTCCCCCTTCCCCTTCTTCTCCTTCCCCCTTTCCTCCTCCTCCTCCTCTCCCCTTCCCCTTCTTCTCCTTCTCCTCCTTCCTCTCCTTCCCCTTTTCCTCCTCCTCCTTCTCTCCCTTCCCCTCTCTCCTTCCCCTTTTCCTCCTCCTCCCCTCCCCTTTTCCTCCTCCTCCTCCTTCCCCTTCCTCTCCTTCCCCTCCTTCTCCTTCTCCTTCTCCTTCTCCATTTCCTCCTCCTTCCTCCTCCTCCTCCCTGAAAATCCCCCCCTTCTAGCACGGATGATATTGCCTAGTTGGGCGACAAAACATCTGCAAGAAAACAACCAAATTCAGAAAGCACCAAGAACCCCAAAGTTCAACCCTGAGCTACCAATATCCTCTTCCATTCGGCAACGGGGTATTATAATAAAGTCACAAAATGTAGTCCTATTCATCAGAAACTTCGTCTTTCTTTTCCTCCTTCCCTCCCTCTTTCTCTCCCTCCCTCTTTCTCTCCCTCCCTCCAAGTACAGGGTATCCTAACTTTTCTCACCTCCCAATATTTTCCAAAAGAGGAGCAAACTGTCACTGACCACGGTGACAAAAATCACATTTCTGAAGGAGATGTAAACACTGAGTCCCAAAGCCAATGAATTTAGATATTTCTTTTGAAATCCAGTCTGTTAAAAAGGCTCTTGTGAAAGGAACAGAGTGTCGGGTTTAAAACAGGCAAAGCGAATTGTTAGATTATAACATCCAAACATTTGATGATCTTTTCCCCAACAATGTGCTTAGGCACCGAGTAAGAAATCTGTTGAAAACGCTTTTTTCTTTTTTTTAGAAACGCAACATAATTTTATTTGAGGGTTGGCAGGCGCTTTGACATCCAACAGAAACATCTATTTTTGATGTGTTTATAAGCTGAAGACATGCAATTTTCCTCAGTTATTCAGCGGGGACGAAAAATAACACAACGTCTTTCTTCCTTCTGACTTAAACGGCCATTTCACCAAACTGGGGAGAGGGAAACAGAGATCGAAACGAGAGAAGAAAACCATTATGAAGTATTGGCGTTGATTATGCCAGGCCTTATTTAAAAACTACAGCTGGGCCAACCAAAGGGCAGCTGGAGGTTTCTTTGTTTTTCTTAATTTAAGGAAGATCACCTTTTCAAAATCCTATTCATCGATTACTAAGATCTGTAGCATTAATTGCTTATACTGGGGGTGACACCTTTGGATTGGGTATGTCTACTCTAGTGAAAAGAAGGACCAGGGGTGACATGATAGCAATCTTCCGATAATTGAGGGGCTGCCACAGAGAGGAGGGGGTGAAACTATTTTTCAAAGCTCCAGAAAGCAGGACAAGAAGCAATGAATGGAAACTAATCAAGGAATGAAGCAAACCTGGAACTAAGGAGAAATTCCCTAGGGGTGAGAACAGTCAACCGGTGGAATGGCTTGCCTTCAGAAGTTGTAGGTGCTTCATCACTGGAGGCTTTTAAAAAGAGACTTCCATCAATTCTCCGAAGCACCTGAAGATGGAACAAGAAGTAAAGGATGGAAATTTATCAAGGAGAGAAGCAACCTAGAACTAAGGTGACATTTCCTGACAGTGAAGACAATTAATCAGTGGAACAGCTCACCTCCAGAAGCTGTGAATGCTCCAACACTGGAAGTTTTAAAGAAGAGATTGGACAGCCACTTGTCTGAAAGGTAGAAGGTCTCACGCTTGAGCAGGGGGCTGGACTAGAAGACCTCCAAGGGCCCTTTCAGCTCTGTTGTCCTGTTCTATTATTCTAACTCGGGGCACCCAATAGATTATGATTTATGTTCGACATGATAGCCGTCTTCCAATATGAGATGGACTGCCCCAACGAAGAGGAGGGGGTCAACTTTATTCTCCAAAGCACCAGAAGGCCAGACAAGTAGCAAAGGATGGAAACTGAACAATGAAAGAAGCAACCTAAGACGAAGGAGACATTTCCTGACAATTAAAACAATTCGGTGGAACCATTTGCCACCAGAAGTTGTGGATGCTCTAATATTGGAGCTTTTTAAGAAGAACAGCCACTTGTCTAAAATGGTACAGGGTTTCCTGCTTAAGCAGGGGATTGGACTACAACAGTAGATGCCAACAGGTGGGCCAGGGACCATTGGTGGTCCGTGAGAAAATTTGCTGGTCTGCAGAGAAATGTCCCAATTAATTAATCCAGGCTGTGCGGGAACACAAGGCTGCGTCACTCACATGGCCTGCAGGAACACAAGGCTTGTGTCGCTTGCATTGCAAACAACATGGGGTAGTGAGGGGAAGGCAGGCGGGGAACTTGCCCCACTTGCCCCATGCGCCTGGCCTGGCCCCCGGGCTTCTCCTTTCCACTTCTTTCTTCTTCTGCTTCTGGCTGCACGCAAGGAAAGCAGCCAAAGTCTTTCTTTCTCTCCCCCAAACTCCACCAGAAATGAGTCTTTGGGACCCTGCAGGGCCTCCTGCTCCAAGAGGCTGCGCCTGCAAAGACTCGTTTCTGGCGGAGTTTGGGGGAGAGAAAGAAAGACTTCTGCGGCTTCTGCTGCTTTCCTTGCATGAAGCCAAAAGTCTCTCTCTCTCTCTCTCTCTCTCTCTCTGAGAACAGAGCTGGAGACGGTATCCTGTGATCCCAAATAAAGAATGATTGAACGGTAGGAAAACGGGATGGGGAATTTTCCTGCAGACTTTTTGGGGGATTTTCCCAGGGTCTCTGGTCCTCGGGATTTAAAATGATGAGTTTGGTGGTCCCTGAAGTCCAAAAGGTTGGCGACCCCTGGACTAGACAGCCTCCAAGGTTCCTTCCAACTCTATTATTCTATGTTCTAGGATAATTTCTAATAATACTATTATTAATAAATTATTCCGATCTTGATTTTTGGCTATGATCAGAAATGGGTTCAATATTATCTGGAGTGAGAAGAGAAAGTCAAATCTTCTCTTCGACCATCTTAGGGTCTTTTTAAAAAAAAACCTGTTTTCAGAGTTTCTATCACATTTATCTTGGGACAAGGATAAACGTATCTGGGAGCAAGATAGAGAAGTTTGCAAATTACAGGTAGTCCTTGAGTTGCAACAGTGCATTTCGTGACCGCTCAAAGTTACAATGACACTGAAGCACGTGACTTTGTGACCGTTTTTCACACTTACGCCCATTGCAACATCCCCATGGTCATGAGATGGGAGGGGTGGGATGGGCGAGGCAAGCCGGTCAGTTGAAGTACTGGTTCAGCAAACCAGATGTAACTTTCACATCCTGTTCATGTGAACCGGTCTGAACCGGTAAAATCCCAACCCTGACCGAACAGACTGTCGTAAGTCAAGGACTCCCTGTGTCTCTGAGAGGAAGTCTATTGAAATCAATGGAGTTTATGTAACATTGCATAAAATTTCAGGTCAACTCTGAATTATTTCATTAATTAAATAAAATATATTAAAGCAAGTGACATGAAATCAATTGCAGAAGTTATGATTCAACGAAGGTGAACTTTAAATGGAAGCAACCCATGACTGCAAGGCAGAGATTTCAATTACTCTGTCATGAATTAAGAAACCGTCGGTTTCACATTTTAAGGCAAAGCCACCTACCTAGTTTCATAATAATGTCGAATCCGAATGTGCAGGCATAATTTAATTTTCATTCAAATAGCAGTAGTCCTCCACTTACGATCACAATTGAGTCCAACTTTTCTGTTGCTAGGTGAAACATTTTGCTGAGTGAGTCAGTTGCCACGCATCTCAATTTTGATCACATGACCACGGGGAAGCTACAACAGTCGTAAGTGTGGAAAACAGTCCTAAGTCACTTTTTCCAGTGCTGCTGTACTTCAAACGATCACTAAATGTATATTGAAAGGCAATAATCTTGTTGGGAAATATATATACATATATGTGTCTGTGTCTGTATCTGTGTGTGTATGTGTGTGTGTGTGTATGTATATGTATATGTATTGTGTATATATATTTTGTATATATATACACAATACATATATATATATATATATATATATTCACATATATACATGTTTTTGTAGATTTTCACAGGTACAGGTATGTAGGTCTAGGTGTGTTCGGGTCTTTTCCTGTGTAAGATTAAGAGTATCTTGGTGATGTTTCGGTGAGGTCCCACTCGCCATCCTCAGGCTGGTGCTTTCGGCTTCGTGGCAGTGCAAGCAGTGTGTGATCGGAGCTGCCGTCTCACTATAAATACTGGTGGTCGGGGCTGGTGTGCTGGGCTGGTGTGCTGGACTGGTTGGTTGCGCTGCTGCCTCTTGATTGGTTGATGGCGTTGATGTTGGTATAATGGGCTGTGTGATGGCCTTGTGAGTGTGTGTATGTATATGTGTGTGTGTATATATATATATGGCATTCAGCTTTGTTCCGGTATTTTCCCACGTGATTGTAGTTGTGCTTTTAAAGTTGTAGCGACGTTTCAGCAGAATCTCATCTGCCATCATCAGGCTTCTGATGAGATTCTGCTGAAACGTCACTACAACTTTAAAAGCACAACTACAATCACGTGGGAAAATACCCGAACAAAGCTGAATGCCATACATGTAAGTACCCGCGAAAACTTAAGAAATATATATATATTTTCTGAGGTTCTCGCGGGTATTGGTATATGGATCTTTGGTTATTCAGGTTTTCTCCCATGTAAGATTGGAAGTATCTAGGCAACGTTTCGACAAAGTCTCATTCGTCATCTTCAGGCTTGTGTCTTCGGCTTTGTGCTTCTCAGAGTAATGTGAGCTTGCAGCTGCTTCTTCCTTTTAACTGCCAGTGGGGGTGTGACTTGATTGGGTTAGGGCTTGGCTGTGTTCTGATTGGCTGGGGGTGTGTTCTCATTGGTTGGTGTTTTGGCTGTGTCCTGATTGGTAGGGGGGTTGGCTATGTTCTGATTGGCTGGGGGAGTGTTCTGTTCAGGTGGGGGCTTGGCTGTGCTCAGGTTAGTCTTAGTTGTCGGGGGATTTGAGCTGGTGAGCTGTGATCCTGCTGTTTGGCTTCGCATTCGTGGTCATGCCACATCTTCATGGTGGGCGTCTGTTCACTTCATGTATTGGTCAGAGTGGTTTGAAGTGGGTAGTGATGCAGCTGAGGTACGGCTTCTGGTCCATGGTCATGTCTCATCATCTGAGTGGGTGTGAATCTGCTTTCTACGTGGAAGTGTGGTGGTAGCATCTTGTGTGGCCCTCGTGGGTGTATGTGAAGCAAAGGAAGCAAACGGACACCCACCATGAAGATGTGGCATCTATCTATCTATCAACTATCTATCTATATCTATATATCTATTAATCTATATCTATATCTATCTATCTCTATATCTATCTATCTATATCTATCTTTCTATCTATATCTACATCTAATCTATGTATCTATCAACTATCTTTCTATCTCTCTCTCTCTCTCTCTCTCTCTCTCTCTATCTATCAACTATCTATCTATATCTATCTATCTATTAATCTATATCTATATCTATCTATCTATATATCTATCTATCTATATCTATCTTTCTATTTATATCTACATCTAATCTATGTATCTATCAACTATCTTTCTATCTCTCTCTCTCTCTATCTATCTATCTATCCTTTCAAACCATCAAGGAGTGTTTTACTGGTTAGAAGCTGAACAGAACTGGCAATAATCATCAAACAAACAACACATCGTAACTCTTAAGTGTGCTAAATTTCCTTTTCACTATTTAATAGCAACATATTTCTACTATCTCAAGATTGTAAACAACCAATTCTCGGGAAGCAATGAGCCGGAAAAGGCACTTTCACTCCACTCCCATATCTGGTTTTTTTTTTATAAGCTTGGAAAGTTTCGCATTGAGTAAGAAGGTAGAAACGCCATCCTCCTCAGTCCGAATTTAGGACATAGGAAAGAATACAGATAGTCCTCGACTTACTTAGTTCATTTAGTGACAACTCGAAGTTACAATGGCACTAAAAAAAAAGCCACACCATCCCCATGGTCACATGATCAAAATTTGGATGCTTAGCATCTGGTTCATGTTTACGATGGATAGATTCATGTAAACACTCCTGACAAACAGAAGCAATGAGGAAGCCAGATTCACTTAACAACCATATCACTATCTTAACTGCTGCAGTGATCTACTTAACAACCAAGCAGAATGCACAACTGCCTTGCTTAACAAATCTATCTGAAAGTTGCATTAATAGAGGGATACAATCGAGATCAAGTGAGGTACTAATACCACTCTATAAAGCCTTAGTAAGGCCACACCTAGAGTCCTGCATCCAGTTTTGGTCACCACACTATAAAACAGATGTTGATGCTCTAGAAAGAGTGCAGAGAAGAGCAACCAGGATGATGAGGGGACCGGAGACTAAAACATACAATGAACAGTTGCAGGAACTGAGCTTGGCTAGTCTAGGGAAGAAAAGGACCAGGGGAGACAGGAGAGCAGTGCTGCAATATTTGAAGGGCTGTCACAGAGATGAGGAAAGGGTCAAGCTATTTTCCAAAGCCCCTGAAGGCCAGACAAGGAATAATAATGGATGGAAACTGAAGAAGGAGAGATTCAACCCAGAAATAAGGAGAAATTTTCTGAACAATCAGCCCATGGAACAGGAGTTGCCTTCAGAAGTTGTGGGAGCTTCATCGCTGGAGGCTTTCAAGAAGAGACTGGACTGCCATCTGTCAGAAATGGTGTAGGGTCTCCTGCTTGGGCAGGGGGTTGGACTAGATCAGGGGTCTGCAACCTTGGCAACTTTAAGACTTGTGGACTTCAACTCCCAAAGTTCCTCAGCCAGCTTGTGGAGTTGAAGTCCACAAGTCTTAAAGTTGCCCAGGTTGGAGACCCCTGGACTAGATGACCTACAAGGTCCCTTCCAACTCTGTTATCTGAATCTATCTAAGATGATCAAAGGCCTGGAGGCTAAAACATACAATGAACAGTTGCAGAAACTGGGTCTGGCTAGTCTAGGGAAGAGAAGGACCAGGGGAGACAGGAGAGCAGCCTTCCAATATTTGAGGGGCTGCCCCAGAGAGGAGGAAGGGGTCAAGCTATTTTCCAAGACGCCCAAAGACAAGGAATAATGGATGGAAACAGATCAAGGAGAGATTCAACCTGGAAATAAGGAGAAACTTTCTGACAGTGAGAACAATCAACCCATGGAACAGAAGTTGCCTTCAAAAATTGTGAGAGCTTCATCACTTGAGACTTTCAAGAAGAGACTGGACTGCCACCTGTCAGGAATGGTGTAGGGTCTCCTGGTTGGGCAGGGGGTTGGAGTAGATGACCTCCAAGCTCCTTTCCCACTCGGTTAATATTCTGTTAAAAGGTGAGTTAGCCTTTCCATTCATCTATTCTTCTCTCGAACCACAGTGGAATGATAACAGTGCAAGAATTCGGAAGCAAAAGGGCAAAAAAGGGGGAATAACAGAGAGCTTCCTTTTATTTCCAAGATATCGCTATGTAGAAGGTTTACAGGGAAACAGCAAGAAACCAAAACTGTTAAAATTGTGTCACAGGTGTGAGTACTAATCCTGCCTCTGCGGTGAAAAAGTCAGGGCCACAAAGTCTCTCCTTGGAGAGAAATAGAGAGGCGTGAAAACAGAAATCTCAAGACGCACCAGGAAGAGAAATTTTGGAGCATCCTTTCCTGCAACCCGAACATTTCCATTAATAAAACGTAAATTAATAAAAAAGAAAAGATGTCCCATGAAGAAAAAAAACCACTGAAAAGGGAAAGAGAAGTCAACCTTGATTTTATTTATTTATAATCCTGCCTTTATTATTATTATTTATTAAGTCACGCCTTGGTGACGACAGGGGGCTTGTAGCTTTGGACCAATCACCAGGAGACTGTGAGTTCTAGTCCTGGCTTAGGCATGAAAGGTGACGGGGTGATTTTGGACCAATCCCCAGGAGATGGTGAGTTCTAGTCCCACTTTAAAAATGAAAGTTGGTTGAGTGATTTTGAGCCAAACACCAGGAAGCAGTGCTGTGAGTTCTCTTCCCACCTTAGATATGAAAGAAAGTTAGGTGACTTTGGGCCAATCACCAGGAGATGGTGAGTTCTAGTCCCACCTGAGGCATGAAAGTTGGCTGGATGACTTTGGACCAATCACTAGGAGACAGTGAATTCTAGTCCTATTTTATACATGAAAGCTGGCTCGGTGATTCTGGGCCAATCACCAGGAGACGGTGAGTTCTAGTCCCGCCTTAGGCATGAAAGTTGGCTGGATGACTTTGAGCCAATCAGCAGGAGATGGTGAGTTCTAGTCCCACCTTAGGCATGTAAGCAAGCTGGATGACTTTGAGCCAATCAGCAGGAGACGGTGAGTTCTAGTCCCGCCTGAGGCATGAAAGAAGGTTGGGTGACTTTGGGCCAATCACTAGGTGACAGTGAATTCTAGTCCTACTTTAGACATGAAAGCTGGCTCGGTGATTCTGGGCCAATCACCAGGAGATGGTGAGTTCTAGTCCCGCCTTAGGCATGTAAGCAAGCTGGGTGACTTTGAGCCAATCAGCAGGAGACGGTGAGTTCTAGTCCCGCCATAGGCAAGAAAGTTGGCTGGCTGACTTTGGGCCAATCACCAGGAGACAGTGAGTTCTAGTCCCGCCTTAGGCATGAAAGTTGGCTGGATGGCTTTGAGCCAATCAGCAGGAGACGGTGAGTTCTAGTCCCGCCTTAGGCATGAAAGTTGGCTGGATGACTTTGAGCCAATCAGCAGGAGACGGTGAGTTCTAGTCCCGCCTTAGGCATGAAAGTTGGCTGGATGACTTTGAGCCAATCAGCAGGAGACGGTGAGTTCTAGTCCCGCCTTAGGCATGAAAGTTGGCTGGATGACTTTGAGCCAATCAGCAGGAGATGGTGAGTTCTAGTCCCGCCTTAGGCATGAAAGTTGGCTGGATGACTTTGAGCCAATCAGCAGGAGATGGTGAGTTCTAGTCCCGCCTTAGGCATGAAAGTTGGCTGGATGACTTTGAGCCAATCAGCAGGAGATGGTGAGTTCTAGTCCCGCCTTAGCCTGAAAGCCAGCTGGGTGACTTTGGGCCAATCACCAGGAGACGGTGAGTAGGTATGAAACTCTTTCTCAGCCCAACCTACTTCCCAGGGTTGCTATTGTGGGGAAAATAGGAGAAATATTGGCTATGTTCACCACCTTGAATTATTTTTTAAAAAAATAATAAAGGCAGAAATTATTATTTAAAAAAAAAAAAACCTTAAACAAGAAAAAGATAGGGAGACAGACCAGCGTACGACAATAAAGGAAACAATAACACCTTCAAACTTATCTTTGGGTTTAATTCCACGATGGGTCGGAAAGAACTAAATTCTCGAGCCAAAAGTAGCAAAGGAAAGTTGGGTTTCAGAGAGAGATTACAGGGAAGAATCAAAATAGTCTCAAATTCTCTTTAGCCCCGAGGGTCTGTTTTGATATTGGCGTAAAGGAAGATCAGGAATATATGCAGAGTTGTTGTTTTAAAACGCTCCTTCCTGTGTTGACACCAACCCATATTTTTTATTCGATCCTCATTCGGGTGATAACTGCTTTTCAAGGGAGGCAGGAATCATTGGAGAACCAAAGGCAAAGAAAATCTTATTTGCAAGAAAAAGAAGCACAGAAGTTTCTTTTTAAGGAGCAGTGAAGGAAGTGACTGAAGAGTTGCCAGCAAAAAAAAAATAAAAATAAAATTAAAGAGTGTCTTCTTTTGAAAAAAAATAATAAGACACTGGGTTCATTTCTTCGCCAACAACACAGCGCTGTTTGATTCAGAGGGTGTGAGATTGGCTTCTCGGAAAGAGAATATTTTAGATGTGAAGCCTGCCTGTCATTTTCTTGGCTTATCCATTGAATAACAAAACTTTTTTTTTTTTTCCTGAAGAACAGACCTGTTTAAAAGCACAGTGGAAGATGTTTTGGTCTTTTTAAAAAAATTGAGCCAGAGAAAAATCCATTTCCTTGGTCTATCTGTAGCAGCAATGTTTAAATGTTTTCAACTTTTTCAACTTTATAAATAGTTTCAACTTCTACCCTCGAAACGACTCCATAGAGCCCTGCACATCAGAACAACTAGACACAAGGAGAGTTTTTTCCCAAATGCCACCAGTCTGCTAAACAACTAATTCCCACAACACTGTCAAACTATTTAATAAGACTGTATTACTATTCTTCTACTCATCCTTCCTATTACCTATCTCCTTTTCTACTTATGACTATAACTTGTATCTTTGCGTTTTATATTGTTTTATTTAGCTTCCTAGTATGATCTATGTTGATTGTTTATTTAGTATCCTACGACCATCACTAGGTGTTTTATCTTATGATTTATGATTAATGTGTTTTTATGAGGACTGTGATCCTGATTGATCTACTTATAGCTTTTTTGTACACTGGAAAATTATGCATTGAAGACAAATTCCTTGTGTGTCCAACCACACTTGGCCAATAAAGAATTCTATTCTAGTCTAGTCTATTCTAGTCTATTCTATTCTAGTCTTTATTCTAGTCTGTCTATTCTTTATTCTATTCTATTCTCTCCTCTACATTCTATTCTATTCTATTCTGTCCTGTCCTGTCCTGTCCTGTCCTATCCTATCCTATCCTATCCTATCCTAGTCTAGTCTAGTCTAGTCTAGTCTAGTCTTTATTCTAGTCTAGTCTAGTCTATTATTTATTTTATTCTAGTCTATTCCTATTCTATTCTATATTCTGTTCTGTTCTGTTTTTTGTTCTATTCTATTCTAGTCTTTATTCTATTCTTTATTTTTTATTCTATATTCTATTCTAGTCTATTATTCTATTCTGTTCTCTTCTGTTCTGTTCCGTTCCGTTCCGTTCCGTCCTGTTCTGTTCTATTCTATTCTGCATTCTATTCTGTTCTGTTCTATATTCTTTTCTCTTCCCTCTTCTCATTGTCTATATCTCATTGTCACCCTTGATCCTGGTTTTCGCCCAACCCAGGGTGTATCCTAATTCATATTCTCCAATGGGACACCTCCATAGCCCAGAGTCATCAATCGGGGTCTCCAAGTTAAACTTCAGTCACGTAGTTACTATCTTTGAAAACATTTATGGAATGCAAGTTGCCCACTGCTCCCCGCACCCTTTCTGTTGGCAACTCTAAAAAGACCATAGAAATATTTTATGAGTTGACATTTGGCTCCCCTCACTTCTTGAAGGTGACCCGTACAACACAAAAACAAATTTATTGCAGGTATAGGACTTCGGGTTGTGAACCCCACCCACATCCCCAGGCTTGGTTGGGTTTTCTGCATGGAACCTCGTCACAAGGCGATAGGCTTGGCCGTTCCTACTCTTCACCCAAGATGCCTCCGATAACGGGTAGCCCTCCCTCCTTTAGGTGGCTGAGTTCATCTTCTGCATACGGGTCATCCTCTGCCTCCTCAAATCTGCCCTCTGAATTTTGATCACATGACCATGGGAATGCTGCAACGGTCCTAAGTGTGAAAAACGGTCATAAGTCCCTTGTTTCAGTTCCTTTGCAATTTCAAACGGTCGCTAAATGAATTGTTGTAAGCCTAAGATTACCTGTATATTGATTGATTATGTGCCAGCAACTCAATGTCCAGTCTTAGCAATCACATGATAGCTTTTCACCACGTCAAAGTAGGAATATTCTTAAAGGCAGAAGTTTGAATATTCGCAAAATTGCCAAAAGTAAGGCAAAGATCTACGATCTATCTATGGAATTGTTTTGTTGTTTATTTTAATTATTGAAGAACAACCTTCTCGGTTGTGTGATGAAAGATGTCATCAAGAGAGGATTAACTTAATTTGCACATGTTGTAACTTTCGGTAGAGTTCTTTTTTCATGTCCCACTTAAATCACCTTCTTCTTTCATCTTCTCCTGAAAATTCCTGGCTGTTTAAAATTTCAAGGCTCTGTTTTTGTTTGTGTGGGTGTGTATTTGTGCTGGCAAGGCTATTGTTCACCCCCTCCGATGGATTAGGAGCATACGTTCAGAAAAATATGACTTTTTGTGCTAGCAAAACAGTAACAATGACCCTGCGAAAGAAAGACACCAAGTGTTGAAGTTTGGGAATGATCTGACAACAGTTCCTTAATCAAATATCAAAACGATGTTTTGCTTTCACTGGATAAACAGGCTTGGGGTGCACACATAAACAGACACAAACACACACCAACATAAAAACAACGCACTTATAAATATTACAAAATTAATGTTGGAAGTAGCCTCTGCCACAGCAGCAGATCTGACACCAGGAGCATCCCTGGAAAAAAATCATTGCCATCGCATTTTCTGGCTGAATCCAGCCATCGTTGGGTTCTTTGACTGTATGTGACAGGTGACTGATAAGAGCTGAGCTGACCGGCTTCTCAGAGAAGGAAGAGGAGGTGGACACTTAATTAAACAAGGAAGATCTGACCATGCCAGAAGAGATTTGTGGCTCAGGTTTTGTGCGGAATTGACAAATCACATTTGACTCTCAAGCAAGTCTACGGTCTCTTTCTGAAACGGTTGGGCAATTCCAAGGCTAACAGTTAATTGGCAGTGAGAAAGTTCATTCCTGAACGACATTCTGAATTTCCACACATTCAGCTGCGATCCAAAGATGTTTATTCAGCTTTTGAATTGCAAGGGTTTATTTTTTTTTAATACGGTGTTTTCTATTGATTAGTCCAGGGGTCCCCAAACTTGGCAACTTTAAGACTTCTGGACTTCAAGGAGCCTGGGTGGGGCTTAGCTCTACTGTTCTGTCCTAAAGCTGCTTGGTGCTGCTGTGAAACTGAGACTGAAACTCCTCTGCTTGTGTTTTGCCTTTGGAAGAGGTTTCTTTTCAGGTGGGGAGGGGGAGTAGAACTCCTTAGCATCAGAGCGTGTTAATAATAATATAGGAAATAGTAAATGCTCCGATGGTCATTTCAAAAAATCCTTTCTTAGTGTGTACCTAGAAGCCAAGAGGAACATAAGTGCCAAATTTCAAGTTTGTAGGCTTTAAGGTTCTGGAGATTTTGTGATGATGCATGAGGGGTATCTTCGCTTTTATATAGATAGATATCTCTATCTATTTATCTATCTCTATATTTATAATCATACATATTTACATATAACTATATCTATCTGCATATACATATATACATACATGCACATATATATACATACATACATACATACATACATACGAATTAGAATTCTTTTATTGGCCACACAAGGAATTTGTCTTGGTGCAAATGCTCTCAGTGTACATAAAAGAGAAGATACATCAGTCAAGAGTCAAAAATCATCAGGTACAACACTTAATTATAGTCAGAGGGTACAATAAGCAATCAAATCATACCAGGAAACAGTCCATATAGATCGTAAGGATACAAGCGACAAAGTTATAGTCATACAGTCACAAGTCCTAGCCGTCCATTTACTCAGAGCCAAGCCACACTAAAAGCATCCAATACAGGAACACAATGTTGCCAGCCAGTCAAGACCAAAAAAAAGCCACCAAACAGACAGAAGATATTAGAAACACCAATCAAGCAGAACACAGCAAACTCCAAGACCAATAAACACAGACCAAGACTCCCAACCAATCAGGATGAAGAAAAAACCATTCTGGCACAGCAGTAGGCTAGCCCCAAATTTAAAACAGAAACGGCTGTGAAAGTCTGACTCACAGACGAACACAATACAGAAGCCTGATGATGGCAGATGAGATTCTGCCGAAACGTTGCTACAACTTTAAAAGCACAACTACAATGACGTGGGAAAATACCTGAACAAAGCTGAATACCATACGTGTAAGTACCCGTGAAAACTTAAGAAAACATACACACACACACACAGAGAGAGAGAGAGAGAGAGAGAGAGAGAGAGTGTTTCGGTTAGACACTCCACTGAGCCTAAACATCTGCTTCTCTTTATAGGATTGTAACTTCATCCCTATCTGTTTTTTTTGTTTTTGCAAGAATCGTAAAAATGTGCTCCCTCTCCTGAAGGAATTGAAGCCAACAGTGGGACGGGAATCATAAAAGATTCAGAAATATTTTCTCCAGGCGCAGATGGTATCAGCGGGTCCTCAGTGGCCTGAGAACAAATCACCCCAAGCCTCAACATGTTTTCTCTTGTTCCCATCCGAATCAGGACCCAGAAGGCAAAGCCTCTCTCTCTCTCTCCTTAAACGCCCCTGTGAAGCTGACAGTGGGATTTGGGAAAGATGGTGGCATAATTAATTAGGATTTGGGAGAATACCTGGCTTTAAGTCCCCAAATCCAGGCTAGAGCCACGAAAGAGCTGAGTAAATGTAACAGGGATTGACCGAGCGATTCCTGAAGAATGTAGCTGCAACTCAGAAGGAAACAGAATCTAATGAACAGACAGGACCAGCATGCGGTGACCTGGGGCTGCTTTCAAAGCAATCCAAAATAGAAAGGGAGAGAAAGGGAGGTAAAAATACCTGCTGGAGTTTATATATGGGAGTAGGAGAAATCTACACTGACCTTGTAGTAACACTGAACAATATGAGCGGAAATGTGTCTGATAAGGAGGCCAGCTGAAAGCTGACTGCAGAAAAAGATTCCTTTTTAAAGGAAATAAATAACATAGGTGACATTCTCTCCCTCTCATCCACTTGTTTGTCTGTCTGTCTATCTGTCTCTCTCTCTCTTTCTCTCTCTCTCTCTCTCTCTCTCTCTCTATCTATCATCTATCTATCTATCTCTATCTATCTGTCTGTCTGTCTGTCTGTCTATCAATCTATCTATGTCTGTCTATCTATCTATCTATCTATCTATCTATCTATCTATCTATCTATCTATCTATCTATCTATGTTTATCTATCTGCTATGTTTATCATCCATGGTTATCTATCTGTCTGTCTGTCTGTCTGTCTGTCTGTCTATCTATCTATCTATCTATCTATCTATCTATCTATCTATCTATCTATCTATATCTATCTATAACTATCTATCTATCTTCTATGTTTATCTATCTATCTATAACTATCTATCTATAACTATCTATCTATCTATGTTTATCTATCATCTATCTATCTCTATCTCTATCTATCTATCTATCTATCTATCTATCTATCTATCTATCTTTATCTATCTTCTATGTTTATCATCCATCTATGTTTATCTATCTATATCTATCTATCTATCTATCTATCTATCTATCTATCTATCTATCTATCTATCTATAACTATCTATCTTCTATGTCTGTCTATCTCTATCTATCTATCTATCTATCTATCTATCTATCTATCTATCTATCTATCTATCTATCTATCTATCTTACAGCATCTATTACCATCCATCCACCCATCTCTTATTCATATCTCTCTCTCTCTCTTTCTCTTTTTCTCTCTCTCCATCCACCCATCCACCACTATCTCTTATTCATCTATCTTTCTCTGTGCGTCTCTGCCTTTGTGTCTCTCTCCTCTATCATCATCCTCAACTTATAATCATTCGCTTAAAGTTCATAGTTAAAGGGACTTATAACTATTTCTCACACTTGAGACTGTTGCAGCATCCTCACAATCATGAGATTGACATTTGGGTGCTCAACCACTGGCTTGCATTTATGACGGTTGCAATATTCTGGGCTTCTGTGGTCTCCATCTGTGACCTTCACAGTTGACTTCTGACAAATAAAGTCAGTTGAGAAAGCGGGGTTTGTTTAATGACCATGTGGTTCACTTAACAGCTGCAGTGATTCACTTCACAATCATGGCAAAAAATAAATAAATACAGGTTATAAAATTGGGTGTGACTCATGTAACAATCACCTTGCTTGCCAACAGAAATTCTAGTCCCAGTTGTGATTGTAGGTCGAGGAGTAGGTGCAGTGGTGGTTATCCAGGAGGTCTAGGATTAAAATGTCTGATTTTTAGCGTTTTAAAGCTCACCAACTGCACTTTCCAAAGTTTGCACAACTTTGGAAAGTGCAAAGCAGCATCAGAATGCAAACTACGCAGAGTTTTCCCTTGCCCTCAGTCCTTGTGCCAGCAAGATTAATCCCATAAATTAAAGGCTATAGATTGCTAGGAGGCGTCAATCAGCTTCTGTATTGAATGCACGGAATTAGCGGTGAAATTAAATTAAAGACAACAGCAGCAGCAACGTACACCACAGGTTTTTTGATGATTCACTTGAAGATAATCCAAGACCGCATCCTGTCCAACCTCAAATGCTCTGGCTCTCAAGTCACTCACAGTGCATTTTGCTTTAAGAAAAAAAATGTGGTCTATGTCCCACTCAGACATAGAAAAGTAGCCTTCTTAGCTCTGGCACGTTGGTTATGGAATAGCCACACTACTTAGATTTTAATGCCAAGTGAAGATTGGGATGATAAAGGGGAATATTTGTAACTCAGGGTTGAAATGAGAGGTCCTTGGTGCTCTCTGAGCAGAGATGTTTTCTTCCAGACGTTTCATTGCCCAACTAGGTAACATCATCAGTGCTAGAAGGGAGTAGGGTTTGTGGAGAGGAGAAGGGAGGGGGAGGAGGAAGACTGCGGGGTCCTTGGTGCTCTCTGAGCTTGGTGGTTATTTATTTATTTATTTATTTTGATTTGTCAATCACTTACAAGATAATAGGTATAAGGATAAACATAGTTATGAATACAAGAAATGAGTACATATCAGAAAAATAAAACAATAGGACAGGGACAGTAGGCCCATTGGTGCGTTTATGCACGCCCCCTACAGACCTCTTAGGAAAGGGGTGAGGTCAACAGTAGACAGTCTGAGATTAAAGTTTTTGGGGTTTGGGGAAGAAACCACAGAGTCAGGTAGAGTATTCCAGACATTGACCACTCTGTTGCTGAAGTCGTATTTCCTGCAATCAAGTTTGGTGCAGTTTACCTTGAGTTTGTATCTATTGTGTGCTCTTGTGTTGCTATGGTTGAAGCTGAAGTATTCATTGACAGGTAGGACATTGCAATGTATGATTTTATATACCATACTTAGATCAGACCAAAGACAGCGTAATTCAAGGTTTTCTAGGTCTAGAATTTCAAGTCTGGTGACATAAGGTATTCTGCAACGAGTAGAGGAGTGGAGAACTCTTCTTGTGAAATATTTCTGGACTTTCTCAACTGTATTAATATCAGATACGTAATGTGGGTTCCAGACTGATGAGCTGTATTCGAGTATTGGTCTAGCAAATGTTTTGTAGGCTCTAGTTAGTAGTGTAATATTACCAGAGAAAAAGCTACATAAGATTAGGTTAACAACTCTTAATGCCTTTTTGGCTATGTAGTTGCAGTGGGCTCTAGCACTTAGGTCATTAGAGATGAGTATTCCAAGGTCCTTGACAGAGTTTGGATCATCAAAAGGTCTTGACTATTCAGCCTGTATTTTATTTTTTTATTTTTTTTTCTTTGCCAATATGTAAGACAGAGCATTTCTTTGTTGAGATTTGAAGTTGCCATTTGTTTGACCATTCTGATACATAGTCGAGGTCTTTTTGGAGGGTAGCAGTATTGTCTGTGGTGTTGAATAGCTTTACATCATCAGCGAAGAGAACGCAGTTGCTCTTAATGTGATCACAGAGGTCATTTATGTAGAGTATTAAGAGAGTTGGTCCACTGCCTTGGGGGACACCACTGTTGACAGGTACACAATTTGAAAAGACGCTCCCAATTTTGACCATTTGTTGTCTGTTTTCTTGCAGACATTTCAATATCCAACTAGGTAATCATCAGTGATAGAAGGGAGGGAGGTTTGTGGAGAGGAAAAGGGAGGAGGAGGAGGTCTGGGTAACCAATTTGGGGGTTTGAGGAGGTTTGTGTAAAAGATTTGCTATTTTTTTTCCTTGGTTAATTTAATTTCAGCTTGACCATCAATTACTTAGGTGAGAGCCTGATTCTCAGACCCTCGTGGATTCTGTTAATATTTTAAGGGAAGACGGAAACCGTAAGGAGAGTAAAATATATATTTTATATAACATTTCTCACAACCAGACCCCCACAGCCTCCAGGCCAGTGGTGGGATTCAATTTTTTTTTACTTCCGGTTCTGTGGGCGTGGCTTGGTGGGCGTGGCAGGGGAAGGATATACTGCAAGATCCCCCTTCCCTCCCCACCCCACTAGCCTGCTTTCCAGCTCCGTTCTCCTGTGCAGGGCAACCAAAGGAGACCCAGCCGATCAGCTGGGACTCAATGGGAGGCAGAGAATAGATGGGGTTGGCGGGGCCAGTCAGGGGTGTGATTGGCCGGTTCTCCGAACGACTCAAAATTTCCGCTACCGGTTCTCTAGAACTGGTCTGAACCGGCTGAATGCCACCTCTGCTCCAGGCAATGCAAGTCCCAGTAATTGTGGGGGGGAGGGGGAGGAGGAATAGAAGTCATTAATTAAAAAACACAGACATTTATTTATTTATTTATTTATTTATTTATTTTATTTATTTGTCAATTGTTTACGAGATAAGTAAAAGTGTATACATAATTATGAATACATGAAATGAGTACATATAAGAAAAATAAAAGAAAAATAAAAGAAACAATAGGACAGGGACGGTAGGCACGTTGGTGCGCTTATGCACGCCCCCTACAGACCTCTTAGGAAAGGGGTGAGGTCAATAGTAGACAGTCTAAGGTTAAAGTTTTTGGGGTTTGGGGAAGAAACTACAGAGTCGGGTAGAGTATTCCAGACATTGACCACTCTGTTGCTAAAGTCGTATTTCCTGCAGTCAAGCTTGGTGCGGTTAACCTTGAGTTTGTATCTGTTGTGTGTTCTTGTGTTGTTATGGTTGAAGCTGAAGTATTCATTGACAGGTAGGACATTGCAATGTATGATTTTATATACCATGCTTAAATCAGACCGAAGGCGGCGTAATTCAAGGTTTTCTAGTTCTAGAATTTCAAGTCTGGTGGCATAAGGTATTCTACAACGAGTAGAGGAGTGGAGAACTCTTCTTGTGAAATATTTCTGGACTTTCTCAATTGTGCTAATATCAGATACGTAATGTGGGTTCCAGACTGATGAGCTGTATTCGAGTATTGGTCTAGCAAATGTTTTGTATGCTCTAGTTAGTAGTGTGATATTACCAGAGAAAAAGCTACGTAAGATTAGGTTAACAACTCTTAATGCCTTTTTGGCTATGTAGTTGCAGTGGGCACTAGCACTTAGATCATTAGAGGTGAGTATTCCAAGGTCCTTTACAGAGCTTGGATCATCAACAAGATCTTGACTATTCAGCTTGTATTTTATTTTCAGATTTTTTTTGCCAATATGTAAGACAGAGCATTTATTTGTTGAGATTTGAAGTTGCCATTTGTTTGACCATTCTGATACATAGTCAAGATCTTTTTGAAGGGTAGCAGTATTGTCTGTGGTATTGAACAGCTTTACATCATCAGCGAAAAGAACGCAGTTGCTCTTAATATGATCACAGAGGTCATTTATGTAGAGTATGAAGAGAGTTGGTCCTAGAACACTGCCTTGGGGACACCACTATTGACAGGTACAGAATTTGATAGGACACTCCCAATTTTGACCATTTGTTGTCTGTTTGACAGGAATGCTTCTATCCAGTTATGCAGTTGTCCAGAGATACCATAGGATTTTATTTTTAGTAGTAGTTAGTCATGTACCACTGAATCAAAGGCTTTACAGAAGTCTATGTAGATTGCATCTATTGTTTTGCCCTGATCAAGTTGTGTAGTCCATATGTTTTTGCAGTGTAAGAGTTGCAGATTACAGGATAGCTTTTTTCTGAAACCAAATTGTTTATTGGAGAGTAGGTTGTTTGTCTCTAAGTGGAGGATGATGGATTGGTTAATAATTGATTCCATGACTTTACAGGTGACGCAGCATAAGGAGATTGGTCTGTAATTTTCAACTAGGCAAGGGTCTCCCTTTTTGAAGATGGGGATGACTGTGGCTTGTGACCATAGGTTAGGCAAGGAACTGGTCCTGAAAGATTTTTCAAAGATTATGCTTAGAGGTTCGGCTATGGCAGTGGATAACTTTTTTAAGAGATAGGCACATATTCCATCCGGTCCAATAGATAGGGATGGTTTTAGATTGCGTAGTGCTTTTTCAACATTGTCTTCTGTAAAATCGATATGTATTAGATCACTGTAGTTATCTGTGGTTCGGCTAGGAAATGCTGGGCATGATCCATTGCTGTTTACAAATACTGAGCCAAAGAATGTGTTAAAGATGTTGGCTTTAATGGTGTCGTCATTGCAGTCTTTACCATTAGGTCCTATCAGGGTGGGATGGACCTTGAATCTTTTAGTTTGTTGTTTACAAAATTGTAAAAAGCATTGGTGGAATTGGTGCTTAGAAGGTTTTCCTCTTGTTTAATATGATAATTGGTGCATTCGGTCTTTATTTGGTGGCATAAATTTTTGTATCGGCTTTTGAAATTGGCAACGTGACCAGATTTGTTTTTCCGCCAGAGTGATCTCTTTTTGGATTGAAGTTTCCTTATTGTTATGGGCAATCTGTTTTTTTGTTTTGTTTTGGGAGTAGTTGTTGGTACATATAGTTTGATGACTCTTTTGACTTCAAGTAAAAATATGTTGTAATGGTCTTCAACAGTATTGCATCCATTGAATAGAGATTGCCAATCAAGGGATGAGAGATCGTTGTTTATAAGATCATAGTTGCCTTTTTGAAATTATAATTGGGGATCACATCATTGTGGTGTTTTTGTGTGGACGTATGTTTAGACAAAAGTCAATCATATTGTGGTCACTGCTGGAAAAGGGTTCTTTAGTTTGTATTCCATAAATTAAATTCAAACTATTGCAGAAGATGAGATCGAGGCAGTTGTTTAGTCTAGTGTTGTTGGATACTAGCTGTTCCAGTCCCAGATTTGTAACAGCATTGTAAAAGGTTGCATGTATGGTTTCAGTTGTACATTCATTTAGGGTCCAGTCAATATGAGGCAGATTGAAATCACCAAGAAAGATAAAGGGTATGGGCAGGATGCTGCCCATGTTAGTAGTGTATTTAGCTTGTTTACATGTTCAATGTCATAATCAGGTGCTCTGTAACATAGTAAGAATCGAATTGTGATATTTAAGGACAGTTCACAGATAATGGTCTCAGGAAGAGCAAGCTCCTGGGTAACTTGGATATTTTTAGATGTAAGGACTTTTTGTAGAAGATAGCAACACCACCTCCTCTACGAATTTCACGATCTGATCGGTAAACATGATAGTCTCTTACTGTGGTAATGGAGTCGGGAGAGATGCATTGAGCCATGTTTCACAGACAAATATAATGTCGAATTTAGCCATATTTAGTAGGAGGAAAAATTCAGGTATTTTATTTACAAGGCTTCTTGCATTGAGTAGCTTGCATTTAAGGCCAGCAGTAGTTGGAGTTGAGGTAGTTAGGGCGTGCATGCCTAGTCTTGGGTGATGGTGGATTGGTTGAGGTAGGGTTGTGGTTGAAGGTTAAAGCTGAGTTGTGGGATGTGTGACTTACTTTTGATACAGTCAGCATGGTAGTCAATGTACAGGTCCTTCTCCCCATTGTCGAGACGTTTTTTGAGTTCAGTGCGGAGTACACGGGAGCGGGCACGTTGCTGTATGGTTAGGTCAGGGCGACAACGGAGGTTCTTATGGTTGGTGTTGGTTTTGGCGAGTGAATTTATAGTGTAAATGAATTTGCGTTTGCTTGATTCATTTTTGCAAATGACCCTGCAGAAGCGTGGGGTCACAGAGCCGTCACTGTTTTTGAGCTCTCGGCCAATGCGGGAAATGTCAAGTATTTCATCAGGGGAGATGGTTGATGCTTGATAATCACTGATGATGTTTCGGACAGTTGTGATGTCATCATTTTCATTGATGCCCTCTAGACCAAATAAGATGGCGTTTGGACGTTTCCGTTCACGCTCAACAGCCTCTCTGATGAGGATTGGGATATCAATATTTGTCTGGGTTATGTTTTTTTGTGGATTGGGTTGTGGTTGTTGAGTAGAGATGTGGTTTGTAGCTATTGGGTGTTCAGGTTTTTGCATTGTGTCTTTTTTTTTGAGGTTGGATAATCTTTCTATTAAGGCGTCCAGGGATGCTACTTTGGTGTCAAGGGATGTTAATCGTGTTTCAATGGTATCGACTCTTTCCAACAGATCCAGTATGGGTCTGCATGAATTGCAGAGAAATGGAAACTCATTGGATGATTTTAGGCATATTGGATGATTATAGACATATGCATATACATACACCGAGTGTTATCAGAAGCCAACATTTTCCTCTGGATGATTGCTCAAGGGCCTGGAAAGGTCTGAGGCACTGAGCTGGAATGCCGCGTCTGAAACCTTCCTTTGCCATGGCTGCCATTAATGAAATGCGCTTTGTACACAACCTTGGGGGTGTTGGGGGAAGGATCCAACTTGGAAGACAGGAGGCATGCTAATGAACTGCAAATTGCCTCCTTTGCGTGGAAAAGGCATTAATTGTGCATTAAAGGACCAGCATGATAAGAACAATTATTTTTCCCCCTTGAATATTCCCTAAATTCTGACTGAAAGGGGAGAACTGTGAAAAAAATTGGCTTCTGCTACTTTCTGTTGGATTAATCAGAGTATGTCATAGATTAGATAGATAGATAGATGATAGATAGATGATAGATAGATAGATAGATAGATAGATAGATAGATAGATAGATAGATAAATAGATAGATAGATAGACAGACAGACAGATGGATAGATGATAAATAGATAGATAGATAGATATAGATAGATTATAGATGATAGATAGATAGATAGATAGATAGATAGATAGATAGACAGACAGATGGATAGATGATAAATAGATAGATAGATAGATATGAGATAGATTATAGATGATAGTTAGATAGATAGATAGATAGATAGATAGATAGATAGATAGATAGATAGATAGATAGATAGATAGATAGATAGAGATAGATAGAGATAGATAGATAGATAGATAGATAGATAGATAGATAGATAGATAGATAGATAGATAGATAGATAGATAGATAGATAGACAGACAGACAGACAGACAGACAGACGATAGATAGATAGATAGATAGATAGATAGATAGATAGACAGACAGACAGACAGACAGACAGACAGACAGACAGACAGATAGATAGATATAGATAGATAGATGATAGATGATAGATGATAGATGATAGAGATAGATAGATAGAGATAGATAGACAGACAGACAGATGGATAGATGATAGATAGATATAGATAGATTATAGATGAGGTAGATAGATAGATAGATAGATAGATAGATAGATAGATAGATAGATAGATAGATAGATAGATATAGATAGACAGACAGACAGAGAGACAGACAGACAGACAGATATAAAGAGAGAGAGGGATCATAGGCAAACAGGCAGACTAACAGAGACAGAAAATAGAGGGAGAAATAACTTAGATTGGATGAATAGATAGAGGGGGGCAGAGATGATAGGTAGGTAGATAGGCAGGCAGGTAGGCAGAGACAGAAAATGGAGGTAGAGAGACAGACAGACAGACAGAAAATGGAAGGAGGGAGGGAGGGAGGGAGGGAGAGACAGAGAGATGAGAGGGGTGATCGAAATTTTGGACTGAACTGTGGTCGTAAGCCGAGAGCTACCTTTCCTTATTTTCTTTCCCTTCTTGATCCTTTTCATTAGCGGTTAAGAAATCTTTTGCTGACCTCCGAGGTCCCTTCCAACCTGATTATTCAATCTTCTGTGTTCTCTTTTAGGGATATTTGAAAAGAAATCCTTCTCCGTCCTTTTGCACGAGCTTGTCATTGAAGCAAACTTACGCTGACCTGGCTAACCCCAGTGTAGGACTCCTTAGCTTTGTGAGTTTCCTAAGCATCCTTTCTCCTCCTCGCTTTAAAAAAAAGAAGGCCCCGGGGAGAGGAAGAGAAACAGAAATCCAGAGGCCCCAAAAAGAGGGAAAAAAATCTGATTTTTTTTCTTCCTTTGTCAAGGTAGCGCCGTATTTCCCTTTACCTCCCCGTTACCTCCTTTCTGTCTTGGATTCACCATCTGGTTCACTTCCATGGGCCTGTCCCAAAGGCAGGAAACCCTTAGTTCAATCAGTCAGAATAAGAGCTGGAAGGGACCAACTTAGGGTCACCCGCAAATTTGATGAATTCCTTTTCTATGTCCTCATCTAAGTCAATTAGCAACAGCAATCGCCCTTAGACTTATCTACCGCTTCCCAGCCCTGTCTAAACAGTTTACAAAGTCAACCTCTTGCCCCCAACAATCAGGGTCCTCGTTTGACCCACCTCGGAAGGATGAGAGGCTGAGTCAACCTGGAGCCTGGTGAGATTCGAACTGCCAAATTTCAGGCAGCTGGCAGTCAGCAGAAGGAGCCTGCAGTCCTGCACTCTAACCGCTGCACCATGGTAGTACCGTTAAGGACTACTCATCAAGTACGGTTTATCCGGCAGTGACAGATCCATCTGGTGGGTGGTGCTATCTATCCCACATTTTTTTCCCAAGAAGCTGGCGGTTCAAGGGAATTACCAAAAACTCTGGAAATTAGCTATGCCTTTCTCATCAGCTCCTGATCCAACCTGACCCAAGTGTCATGTTAGATTGATCGGATGCCATCATTATGCAAACCAGATTCTCATGATTGTGTCTCATTTGCATAATTGCTAGCAGGTGCTTCACCCTTGCCTTCTCCTGCCTGTAGTGAGAAGGACAAACAGGAGGCCTCTTGTGAAGATCACAAACGGTTTGACATAGTTACGAGGGAGGCTCATCTGCAGTCCTGAGGCACGATTATACATATTTAGCAATTAGCCTCGGAAAATCTTTCCTCATTTTTTTTTTCCCCTGGTTCAATCATCCATAATGTTCGGCCCCCTCTAATTATTTTAACAAAGGCAGAAGGACACCGTCTGCATCACAACCCCTCAACATGTGGCTGTTCTGCCCAAGGCTTCCTGAGACAATCCTAACAATCACACGCTGTTCCCAAAACCCCTTTTAAAAATTATTTCAAAGGCTTTGAATTATATGCATTCACAACCCGTAATGAGTCCCAAAGAGTTTGTGAATAGTCCAACAGAAGTCTGCCAAAGTCCTTCGGGATAAGGCTGATAAGCACCCACCTTTATCTCCCTTGAAATGCTGCCAACGACTAAATTGCCAATTAGCTGTACAAGACCAAATGGAGGACAAAGTCCACACGGAACCTCAGACTCTAAACCAACCAGAACAAAGAAAGTTGCTTCCTGCAAAGGTTCATGTCCCTTTGCTCCTCCTTTATATCTTATGGGAGGGGCAATCATCTCTAAGCTTATTCCCGAGTCGCCCCTTTTGTCTTAACTATTCTTGCCTTCTGGCAGCTCTGCGCATGTGCACCCTGGGAACAGGCTCCCCTTGTTCCTCTGCCTCGCTGCTGTCAGATTTTGGAGGCTGCGGAGTCAGCACATAATTCCCAGATGGCCCTGGCCCCATCTCTGTATCAAATGCAAGACCCTCATCCGAGCCCTCCCCAGACTCCAGGACTGGTCCCTCTTGCCCCCCCACTGTCTGACTCTGCTGCCAGCTCCGCAAGCTACCGTTGGACCACAACATGTGGCCCTCAAAAGTGTGATGACCCGGGGCATAGCACAAAAGCAACAAAGTCACAAAAGTAGATAAAGTCCCTTAAATACCCCCAACTTGACCCCCAACATCCAGTTATCATCGGCTGGAGGAAAAACTCTCCCAAGAACAGTTTTTAAAGGGAAGAAATTCAGTCCGAACTCAAAGCACATATAGATTATAAATAAAAACCAACACAAACCACAAACTGCAGCAATTAACGAGACAGGACAGGATAGAGAATTGCAGACTTCAAAAGATAATGAGACACGCAGTTGGGAGGTTGCCAGAACCCAGATAAGACTTGACAAATCAAGATAATGCACGCTTTGCTTCCAGCAAGGTGCTGTGTGCGAACACTCTTTACATCCTGTTTTCCCAGGAATCAGAGCCCTTTTCTCATGTTGCTCTCTTCTCCATTGCTCCCTGCGTGCCCTAGGATGAAGAGCGGGGGCCCTGGGTCTTCCTCTGAATGCCCAGCCAGACGGGGCCCTTCCCCAGCTCAATTGTGGTCATAAATCAAGGATTATCTGTATGCACAGTCCAAGCTGATAATACAAACCACTGAATATTTGGACGCTCATCAAAAGCACCTACTCAGCCTCATGATTTCTGACATTTTCACCTGTTTTTGTAACTTCTTCATAATTTGAGATCCGTATCAACATTCCCCATTGACTGCCACACCTGTCGGTTTTTCAGTAACAGAATTTAGAGGATTCTGGAGTTGTTGTTTTTTAAAAGTCATTTGGGAATCTTGCAAGAGAGAAAACAGAAGCAAAACACAAACCTATTTTCAGGAGATGCCTGCTAAAAGTCAGTCACAAGGATGTTAGTTAGGTATGCCTTCCCTAATTCGGATTTGCATAATGCAATTAGCATAATTAGAACCATGCTGAATATATTGCGTTAATATTTGCTGCATCTTTTCCTAATACTGTTTTTTTTTCCTGCATTTTCCCCCATTTATGATAAAGTTTCATTTCAGTTGTCAGGTGCTAGAGCTTCAAGCTGCAGTAAACAGATTCTAAAATTATTCTTAACAGTATTCTAATCATCTCTCTGCCTCTTTTGGACAGTATTTTAAATTTCAGATAGAGAGGGAGGGGGAATGATTTGACATATTTGGAAAACTACCGCTAGACATCGGCCCTTAATTCCATCTCAATGGTATATGGTAATTCCCTTTTATAGATTTGATTTATCAGAGTTTTTACCCTGCCTTTATTACTTTTTACAAATAACTCAAGGCAGCAAACATAACTAATAATCTTTCCTCCTCCTATTTTCCTCAGAAAAACAACCCAGTGAGGTAGGCTGGGCTGGGCTGCGCTGGGCTGAGAGAAAAGGAGTGGCCCAAAGTCAGTCAGTTGATTTTCATGGCTAAGGCGGGACTAGAACTCACCATCTCCTGGTGATAGGCCCAAAGTTACCCAGCTGGCTTTCATGGCTACGGCAGGATTAGAACTCAGTCTCCTGGTGATTGACCCAAAGTCATCCAATTAGCCTTCATGCCTAAGGTGGGACTAGAACTCACAGTCTCCTAGTGATTGGCCCAAAGTCACCTTTCATGCCTAAGGCGGGACTAGAACTCACCATCCCCTAGTTTCTAGACAGGTGCCTTAATCAAACTGGCTTTGCGGCATTCATTTTCTCCAGAAATCTATAAAGCCAGCAATGACATTTGCAAATGACCAGGTTTCAAGACCAGGTTAAGACTGAGTCCAAGATTTCCATTGCTACATGTGAAACACAAGCTCAAAAAGTGAAGTCATTGCTAATAACACAGGGTTGTTTTCCAGAGGTGAATTGTAGCCTGCAAATTCCAATTTTCCATATGAACTTTCTCCAAAATGCATATGTGAATCCAGAAGTAATACTTCCTCCTCGTTAGACCTTTCCTCCAAAGCAGCTTTCCTCTGAAAGCGTATGCTACTATGCCTCTTAGTGATATGGTCACTTCTGCACATTTAAGGTGGCTCTGTGATGGAATGTATTCTGAATTCCCAAGAGAAAGGTCGTAAGAAACAACACAGTTCAGGTAGTTTGTGTATGAGAAAGCAGGTGAAGACAGCTCCTCCTCAATAGTTCCCTGAATATATATTTAATAATGGAAATAGTCTGCTTTAGTTTGGCAAGATTCCAATCTGTTTATTTATTTAGCATATGGCAAATCCATGGACTTATAGTGGTTCAAATTTAATGTCCAGCCCACCCAGCCATTCAAGGAGAGGGTGGTCTATGTTGAAAAAACCCAGACGTTGGGCTGGTATGAGCCCTTGATGGACATCCAGACACAATGGGATGGATATTTTGTCACCCCAGGGGCACCCCAGTCACACAGGGGGGTAGAGATAAGACCCCAGTTAGACAAGGAGTCCTGGCAGACACCATGCTGGGTACGGATCCTGCTCAGAGTTGAGAAATGCTGGAGAGAAAGGTCGAAATCTGGCACCTTTTGTGTGTAGGGTCTTCTATGCAACTGCCTGTATCTGGGCGTTCAGCAGCCCAGTTGGTTTTCCACTGTGTGTTGATGTCAAAATTGTTAGAGCGCTGTTGAGCGAGTGAGGAACTTCCAATCTGCAAGAGAGGAACAATAAAGGAAACCGCTTAGAACAGGGGTCTTCAACCTTGGCAATTTTATGACTTGTGGACTTCTGACTGGAGAATCCTGGGAGTTGAAGTCCACAAGTCTTAAAGGTGCCATGGTTGGAGACGCCGGCTTAGAAGAACCTTGTTGTGTTTTGGAGCCTGATAGGTTCTGAGTTGCAGGAAATGGGTTGTCAGCTCTGGAAGCCATATTAGCCCGAGACGCTTCCACACTGCCACATTCTTGAGCCTGGGAAAATGGGAGGGGGGAATTTCTTGGAGTGTATGTGGTTAGACAGAATAGTATTTTTCTCCTAAGTCAAGGTCATGTTATTTCTGCACCTGGGTGTGGGGATGTCACAAGTTGGGATGCATGATGATTGGGGCATGTGATGCCATGATGGATGCAGGGGGTGGATTTGTAATTTTTTACTTATTGCAAGGAAAGCCAGAACTTTCAGATTTGGGATTTCCCCAAAAAGAATTTTGGAGAGGATGTCTGCCTCGGAGTTATTTGTTGGAGTGGAGGTTTTCTGGAACACTGACATGGGTATGTCTAGCCTAGTGAAAAGAAGGCCGAGGGGCAGCATCATAGCAGAATTCCAATATTTGAGAGGCTGTGTGATGACCCAGGGTGGGATACAAAACAAACACAGTCACAGAAAACAGGTGATTCCCCTTTTATTCCGTCACTTTGCTTCCAAGCTCCGAATATTCTTGACAAAAGCCAAAAAACTCCCACACCAACAGTTACAAGAAGAAGCGAAAAAAGCAACACAAACCAGGCAAGATAAGGGCTGGAGGACATCCACAGATAATAGAACACACACTGGGAAGGATGCCAAACTCAGAGAGGAACCATAAACTAGAGATATTTCCATGCTTTGTTTCCAGTGTTCACCCGTACGCATGTCCATCCTCTTATTTATTATTTATTTATAATAAATTTATTCTTTATTATCCAAACCGGAAATAAACATGAAGTCACTACCTTTATTAAGATGTGAAAAGATGTGGAATCTCAATACCCCATTCAGATGTATAATAACATATTACAGTACAACCCATCTCTTGTGCATGATACTCGGCTGAGCGTTACAGTCGGTGTTGGATGTATATTTTGTTTATATTCGTAGATATTGTACTCTCAAATTGCAAATGGAGACGCGGATACTCTATTTTTCTTCTCTTCATTTTTAAGCGCTCTGGTTTTATTGTCTTGCGGACAGTTGCTGGGGTGCATCCACAGTTTCGTTGTACTTGTACAATGACAATAAAGTTCTTCTAATTCTAATTTAGTTCTCACAGCTGCAGCCCATGAAGGGGATCAAGGCCCTTTCCTCCCCCATAGACCACGCCATTCTTGTCTCTCCCTTATCCTCTCCTCCCTGCGTGCCCTAGGATGGAGAGGGGATGGGCCTGGGTCCTCCTCTGACTGCCCAGCTGGCCTCTGCCCTTCCCCAGCCTCCTCCACAACCTCCGGAGCCACACTCCCACTCCCTGTCGGCTGTTCCTCCTCTGACTCAGAGTCCGTCTCCACCAGGGGCATGACAGGCTGCCACAAAGAAGATGAAGTCAACCTCTTCTTCAAAGCACCTGAAGTTGGACAAGAAGAAATGGATGGAAACTAATTGAGGAGAGAAGCAATCTAGAATGAAGGAGAAATGTCCTGACAGCGGGAACAATTAATCAAACTCTTCCCTCCAGAAATTGTGGGCGCTCCACCATTGGAGGTTTTGAAGAAGAGTCTGGGCAACCATTTCTCTGAAATGGAATAGGATTTCCTGCCAGAGCAGAGGGTCAGACTAGAAGACCTCCAAGGTCCCATCCAACCCTGTTATTCTGAGTTGTCATCATCTTCTCGTTTGACCCTCCGTGGGTCATCTTCTTCCCTTCTGCTGAGTTTCACAAGGATCGAGTTTCTGATTCGTGCCTCCCTGTTTCTCCCAAGCCATCACTTTGAGAAGAAACAACGACCTTCGCCTTCTTGCGGTGGCTTTAGGGTAGCAGGAGTCACCTCATTTCATACCGATCTTTCAACACCCTTGAAAAATTCACCAGTCATTGCAAAATTCAGAAACACGGAGAGCCGTGTTTGAAGATGACCGAAATATGGTCGTTTTATTTTATTAAGGTCTTGTTTATTCACAAGATACCCGATTCTCAGTGTGAAGAGGGCACCTCATTACCGTTCGAGCTGTTTGGGTTTTTTTTTTCTCATAATATCGGTTACTCGGCACAATATGGCCATTAACCTAGTGATGTTTAAATGAGCTGGGAATATCTCTGAACCTTCGGATAACACACACTAATTCCATTTCTGCTCGTTGCACAATAAAAGTGTCAACACTCATTCCATTTCGGTTCATTACCACATGAAAATGCAGAGAGGGGTGAAATGTGAAGAAGAAATGTGAAGTGTTAGCACCACTTTCTAATGCTTGCAATATGCCATCCACTCTGGGTACCATGATACATAAAAAAAGATGTTGAGACTCTAGAACAGAGGTCCCCAAACATGGCAGCTTTAAGACTTGTGAGCTTCAATTCTGGGAGTTGAAGTCCACAAGTCTTAAAGCTGCTGTGAGGACCCAGGGTGCCCTACAAAACAAACGCAGTCACAGAAACAGGTGAAGCCCCTTTATACCTTCCCTTTGCTTCCGAGCTCCGAATATTCTTGACAAAAGCCAAAAACCTCCCACACCAACAGTTACAAGAAGAAGCGAAAAAGCAACACAAGCCAGGCAAGATAAGGGCTGGAGGACGTCCACAGATAACACACGCTTGGAAGGACACCAAACTCAGAGAGGAACGACAGACTAGAGATATTTCCATGCTTTGTTTCCAGCATTGGTCCATACGCATGTTTAACCATTTGTCACAGCTGTAGCCCATAAAGGGGATCAGGGCCCCTTCCTCCCCCATTTACCACACCATTCACATCTCTCCCTTATCCTCTCCTCCCTACATGCCCTAGGATGAAGAGAAGATGGGCCTGGGTCCTCCTCTGACTGCCCAGCCGGCCTCTGCCCTTCCCCAGCCTCCTCCACAACCTCCGGAGCCACACTCCTACTCCCTGTTGGCTGTTCCTCCTCTGACTCAGAGTCCATCTCCACCAGGGGCATGACACAGTTGCCAAGTTTGGTGACCTCTGCCCTAGAACAGGGGGTGGTCAAACTCAATTTCATTGAGGGCTGCATCACAGTTGTGCTTGACCTCAGAGGGGGAGGGCAACATGACGTCACTTGTGTTTGTTTTATAAAAAGTTTTTTTTATGTTTATAACAAAAACAAAACCATCTTTCAGGTATACATTGTGTTGACTGGGTAATATGTTTTGTGCACATACTGTATTAATATTTGTATATGTTTCTTTCTAAGTTTGCATTCATATTACAACCGATTCAACATTATATCTCATTATAATGATACCATTTAATTTCTTACTTTATTGTCGAACCATTTATAAAATAGATCCCAAATCCTATAATACTCTTTTTCTTCTTGTTCTCTAATAGCCAATGTTAATCCACTCATTTCTGCACATTCCAGTATTTTCTTAATCACCTCCTTCTCCACTGGAATCTTTTCATTTTTTTTCCATCTTTTCCCATTCTAGCTTCTGCTAATATATGTATAATTAAATATATTTTTCTTTACTATAATTCTCAGGTAGGATCCCCGGTAAAAAAAAAATATCTCAGGCTTTAAGTTTATATGTTGTTTTATCATCTTTTCCAACCATCTATGTATTTTTGTCCAGTATCTTTTAGCTTCTGTGCATGTCCACCACATATGGTAATATGATGCAGGTATCCGATGACATTTCCACCATTTCGCTGATTTGTCTTTAAACATCTTTGCCAGCCTTGCCGGGCGAAGATGCCGCCTGTAAAACATCTTATTCAAATGTTCTTTGTACGCTGTTGACATTGTTAATTTATAGTTTCTATCCCATAGTCTCCATGTCACTGGTGTTGAGGGGATGCCTCTGGTGACCCAAAATGGCTCCCAAGCTCCGTTTTAGGCTGCAACAGCCTCCTGCAACCCCCTGCCGGCGAAAATGGAGCTTGGGGAAGTTGTGTGAGGCCCTTTTGAGTTCCATTTTCACTGGCAGAGGCACTGCGGGGCGGTCCCTGTTTCCAGGGCAACCATGTGGGCCAGATCTAAACACCCCATGGGCCAAATCCAGCCTGCAGGCCTTGAGTTTGACAACCCAGCTCTAGAAAGAGTGCAGAGAAGAGCAAGAAAGAGAATGAGGAGGCTGAAGGCTAAAACATATGAAGAACAGCTGCAGGAACTGGGTGACAGGAAGGACTTGGGGCGACATAATAGCAGTCTTCCAATATCTCAGGGGCCGCCCCCAAAAGAAGAGGGAGTCCAGCTATTCTCCAAAGCCCCTGAGGGCAGGACAAGAAGCCATGGATGGAAACTAATCAAGGAGGGAAGCAACTTAGAACTAAGGAGGAATTTCCTGACAGCTAGAACAATTAGTGGAACAACTCACCTTCAGAAGTTGTGAATGCTCCAACGTTGGAGGCCTTTAAGATGAGCTTGGACAACCATTTGTCTGAAATGGTAGAGAATTTCCTGCTTGAGCAGGAGGCTGGAGTAGAAGACCTCTGTTATGTCCCTGGAACTTGCCAAAGTCCCCACCCAGGTCCGTTCATGCTGCGGGGGCGTTTGCTGCCCCTCATTGGCTGGCCTCCCTCGACAGCCGGCTATAAAAGCCAGCTGCAGGGTCCGGCCAGCCACTGTTCGCTGTGAGCCTGCTCCAGGCAGGGCTAACACGTTCAGTCCTTTATTGTTTCAATAAAGTCTTGTTGCATCCATGCCCTGGTCTAGCCTCTCATTGCTCAACTACAACAACCTCCAAGGTCCCTTGTCCTAAAGGTGGTTTTTCTAGAGGTAACTGGTTTTTCTTTTGAAGACATTTCACTTCTCATCCAAGAAGCTTTTTCAGCTCTGACCGGATGTTGGGGAATGGAGGGATTTATATTCCTTGCAGACAGCTGGTCATTTGCATCCTTTTGGGTCTCTAAGGCCACTTGGAGGTTTGTCTCTGCCCTCAGTTGTCCCAAAGGTGCTTTTTTTCCAAGAGGCGACTGGACTTTCTTGGCTTTTCTTTTGAAGACATTTCGCTTCTCATCCCAGAAGCTTTTTCAGCTCTGACTGGATGCTGAGGAATGCAGGGATTTATATTCCTTGCAGACAGCTGGACTTTTCCGTTTTTTTAGCAAGTCGCTACGGTGACCTGGAGGTTTATCTGTGTCCTCAGGGTCTCCTGAGTGGTGCAAATGGGCGTGGAGCCTCCTTGGAGCAGCTGAAAGGACCGTGTTGTAGACTGGAGACAGACGATGCCGTATCCCTCCCGCTCTGTTGAGAGAGGCCTGTTCAGTTTTGACATAGCTTCTTGGATAAGAAGCAAAACGTCTTCAAAGAAAAACCACAAAGTCCAACTGCCTGTTGAAAAAGCATCTTTGGAATATCCATGACCTGGATGGCTAAGAATATCCAACTCTGTTCTTCTGTTGGGGTTTTATTTTTTGAGTAAGCTGCCTGCAGTCATCGTGAGTCAGTTGGGTGGCCACATAAGTTTTGTTCATAAACTATCTCAACCCGTGCTTCGCTACAAAACTATGTGGTTGGGCTTAGTTTGGGGGGGAGGAAAAGGAGGGGGGGAAATTCTGCCTCTGCCTATCAGCATCCATCGGTATTCATCTGGCTAGCGTCCTTTCAGTATGTGAGAGAGTTGAGGGCTGTTGGGAAACTGAAAGAGTATTTGCTGTGTGAGCAAGAAGGAGACAACAAGGAGCCTGGGCGTGGCTTACCTCAACTGTTCTGTTCTGTGCTGGTTGCTGCTGTCAAACTGAGACTGAACCTCCTCTGCTTGTGTTTTGCCCTTGGAAGAGATTTCTTTTCAGGTGGGGAGGGGGAGTAGAACTCCTTAGCATCAGAGCCTGTTAATAATAATAATAATACAGGAAATACTCTAAATGCTCTGATGGTCGTTTTGAAAAATCCTTTCTTTGTGAGCCCCTAGAAGCCAAGAGAAACATACGTGCCTAATTTCAAGTTTATAGGCTTTACGGTTCTGGAGATTTTGTGATGATGCATGAGGGGTACTTTGCTTTATATATATATATATATAAACCACTTTGTGGTTTTTCTTTGAAGACATTTTGCTTCTCATCCAAGAAGCTGTGTCAAAACTGAACAGGCCTCTCTCAACAGAGCGGGAGGGATACGGCATCGTCTATATAAACTCCACCACACTGTGTAGAGGCTTGTGACAAAAAGCATTCGGCCCCTGGGTGATAACAGGAGGCCTGAAAAGGCATTCACAGAAGGAAGGAAAACACAGCTCCGGCAAACAGATCCTCTCTCACCGCTGAAACCTGTCAGCTGATTAATCAAAGAGTTTAATTTCACCTCCTACAGCCTGAACAAGCCAGGTGGAATAAATCAACAATGATTCATGCCTAACTTGAGCGTAATTCTCCATAACACGAGCCGACAGGAGGGAAACGGCAGAGTTGATCCACAAAATGTAAATGATTGGGCTGAAAATTCAGTGTATAAACACCGCCAAGGAGAGATGAAGGGGAAAAGGGCCACCCATGCAAGGAACGGGGGTATTTTTTTTTTCCCTGCTTTTTCTTTGTAGGATTAGGTTTCGGATCGGGAAAAAGCATGGAATTTTACATCATCCTAGACTTGGAGAGGATCTTAGAGGTCCTCTAGACAAACCCTCTGCTTTCCCGCAGCAGGATCTCTGCAAATGTTTTTGAATAGTTAGCTCTCCACCCCTCTTTTTGAAAACTGCTAAGGAAGGTGTCATGCCTCCGTCAAGTCTGATTCGGAGGGGGAGGCTGAGCAGTTGACGGGGAGTGGGAGTGAGGCTCCGTTGGCTGTGGAAGAAACTGGGGAAGGGCACAGTCCGGCTGGGCAGAGAAGGAAAGAGGGAGAACAAGAGAGAGGGAATTCAGAGGAAGACCCAGGCCCACCCGCTCTTCATCCGAAGGCATGCAAGGAAGAACAGAGGAAGGAGCAATGTGAGTTGCATGGCTTACGGGGGAGGAAAGGGCCCTGATTCCCTTCATTAGCTGCAGCTGGGAACACAGTGTATAAAAAAAGGGCAAGCAGCGTGCAGCAAGCTCTTGAGAGCAAACGTGACTTTATCTTGTATAGTCATGGCTTATCTGGCGTCTTCCCAACTGTGTGAGTTTTGCCGTGCTTTCAAGTTTGAAATTCCTGCTCCTGCCCTGTCAAGCTAATTACTCCAGCTTGGTTTGTTTGGATTTTAAGTTACAGTTTGTATTTACCTTGTTTTGGACTGAATTTTCTACAGTCAAAGGCTGTTCCAGGGAGAGTTTTTCTCCAGCCAGAAAGTAACCTGGACATTGGGGGCAAAGTTGGAGATAATTAAAGGGACTCTTCTTGCTTATTTGACTGTGTTGCCTTTGTGCCACGCCCCTTCGGGTCATCACATCTACCATCATGGACTTCTCTAGTAAGTTGAGCCTTCACGTTGATTATCTGCCATCATGTCCATTCTTACTGAGTGAGTTCGATGCTAGTCAGAGGCAGATATTTCTCTCTCTGGGCACGATGAGAATATATCTGCTGAAAAAAAAACTCTGTGTGGGCGAAAGGAAGGGCATCCGGCCAGTAAACACTCACCTCCATTCGGTTGCCCAGACCCCACTCCGCAAAAGAAGATGAAGGCGTCCATTCTTATTGACCACACCAATTTCCTCCAAGAAGATCTGTCTCCATCTAGGCCCTTGAGGTCTTCCATTGGTGCCCCCACCATCACTGTCAATGAGTCTCTCCATCCTCCTCTTCTTCTCTTTCCTTCTACCTTTCCCAGAATCCGCCTTCTCCAGAGAGCTGGTCCAATGTATCCAAACTCCGATAATTTGAACTTGAACATCAATGACGCAAATGAGAACGCTGATCGATTTTTGTTCTATGAACAGAGTAGCACCACAATTCCCAAACACTGTCTGAACCATCCGGCTTTTATCATTGTTTCCCATGCTCTGTTGTCCAATCTTCACGCTATTTCCTTTACTTGCGTATTATTTTTTCAAGATCTGACAACACAACAGGGGTGCTTAAAGGAAATCTCCCTCTAATACACAAGGGCTTACTTACTAAAACATAATTACCCTGTGGCTACCCACAAAATAATTCAAGGAAGGTTGTGGGTTTTTTTTTTCTTCCAATCACTGGTATAGATCCAAAGTGCTTGATCAAGAAGAAAGAAAGGAATGTTGAAAAGCACGAAACCAAAATGAGTGAGTGAGAGAGAGACAAAGACAGAGAGACAGAGAGAGACAGAGAAAGGGAGGGAGGAAGGAAGGAAGGAAGGAAGGAAGGAAGGAAGGAAAAAGTGAGGGAGGGGGAGAAATGAAGGAAAGAAGGAAGGAAGGAAGGAAGGAAGGAAGGAAGGAAGGAAGGAAGGAAGGAAGGAAGGAAGGAAGGAAGGAAGGAAGGAAGGAAGGAAAAAATGAGAGAGGGGGAGAAATGAAGGAAAGGAAGGAAGGAAAAGGAAAAAGGAAGGAAAAGAAGGAAGGAAGGATCTCAGTTTAATTATCGTGAATTTTCTACTTACTGTTATCTCAGCGATAGTTTAATATTTTCCTTATGCAACTTAACAGTACTTTAGTACATGCAGAAGGCAAATTTTCCATCCATCCCAATTCTGCCCTTGTTCTTTTTCTTCAGCCAATTTCTGCAGTTAGAAGTAATCCAGAAATCTCTTAGGAAAATTAGTCATTTGAGACCTATATACAACTGGATAAATGAAGTGTTACAATAGCTAACATTAGAATAATTATCGGTGGATAAGTTTATTCATACAAGATGTGATTGATTGATATTGATTACATGCCATCTTTTGACTCCATAGATTTAATAATAGGTGTTATTATATGATAATAGATGTTGGGTTGTTTTTAAAGTATTTGGCATACCATATTCTTTAAGCCTTGATTTATTTGTCTCCCTGTTCTCCTATATTTCTATATTTTGAATGTGTATCATCCATCTGAATTATTGGAGGATTAAAAAAAAAACTTACTAAAAGCAAAATCTAAAATTTTTCTCCATCTGCTTTTTAGCACATTGCAATGGTTTAATTAAAAAAAACATTGATAAGAGCAGTATCTCTCTTTCGGGAGATTCAAGGCTAAGTAGAGATATGATTTTACAATTTTGCATCCAGATTTTCAGATATTAAGTTGGTTAAAAACTGAGGGTGCTGTAGCTTCACTTCAGTTCAAAGCAGATAACCCTGGCAACTTAAAAAAAAGTCAGCCTGATCTCATGTAAGATAATGAACATAATTTTTGTCATCCATCGTTGCGTATTTTGAAAAGTGTCAGATGAGAGATGAACAGACAATATCAAACTAATATTAATGTCTGTATTATTAAAACAATATTCAGCTCCAATGTTTTTTTTAAAGTTATTTAAGGATATACTCAAATACCTCATTTCATTTTCCAACATTATTGAAAAAGCATAGCTTTTAAACATCATTTTGTGCAAATAACAATTTGCCACCAATGTCTATGATGATTTCTTTAACAATATTTCCCCAGCATAAGATTTTGGAATATACACACAATACAATTCCTAATTCACACTTTTTAAATGTTCATGGCTTTTATCCTTCCTGAATTTTTTAATATGTATTTTCTTGATCTATCTATCTATCTATCTATCTATCTATCTATCTATCTATCTATCTATCTATCTATCATCTATTTAAAAAGAACTATAACTATAATTACCCTTAGTGGGCACTTTTTTCAAAATGCAAACTTTATTCCTTGGATGCAATAGATAGATAGATAGATAGATAGATAGATAGATAGATAGATAGATAGATAGATAGATAGATATAGATATAGATATAGATATAGATATAGATATAGATATAGATATAGATATAGATATAGATATAGATATAGATGATATTCAGCTACAACGACGTGGGAAAATAGATATATGCCAGGCCCCCAACCAATGAGAACACAGCCAAGCCCCCACCCAGTCAAGTCCCACTCCCACTGTCAGTTAAAAGAAAAAACAGCTGCAATCTCACATTACTCCAAGAAGCACAAAGCCGAAGACACAAGCCTGAAAATGACGAATGAGATTTTGTCAAAAAGTCGCCAAAATACTTCCAATTTTATGCAGGAGAAAACCCGAATAACCAAAGATCCACTTACAAATACCCGCGAAAACCTCAGAATATATATGTGTGTGTGTGTGTGTGTGTGTGTGTGTGTGTGTATTTTAAAGTTGTAGCAACGTTTCGGAAGAATCTCATCTGCCATCATCAGGCTTCTGTATAGTGTTCATCTATATAGTGTTCATGTTCACCAGATGAACACTATACAGAAGCCTGATGATGGCAGATGAGATTCTGCCGAAACGCTGCTACAACTTTAAAAGCACAACTACAATGATGTGGGAAAATACCCTAACAAAGCTGAATGCCATACATGTAAGTACCCACGAAAACTTAAGAATATATATATATTCTTAAGAATAAATATATATAAATCTTATGCGGGAGAAAACCCGAACAACCAAAGATCCATATATATGTATGTATGTATGTATGTATATATATAAACCCTGTAACTGAATTCCAAGGAGATTTTTCTTCTTCTTCTTTAGATGAAACCTCTGTAAATACGGGATTGTTGCTTGTGATATATTTCTGGCATTTTTCTTCAATGGGCAAGAAAGAGACATCAAAGGAGATGAAATTTTATAACAGTCCCTGCACTGTGGCAAAAAAAAAACAACCACAATCAACAAACACAATCAATTTCTTTCCTGCTGATCTTGGCTGGGTTGCTAATCTTCACACCGTTTCATATTTTGTGCTTCCATCTAAAAAGCTTTTTGTTAAGTTTAAGTGATGAATTTTGATTCCTGGCTCAAATGTCTAATTAACAAGAGCCGTTCTTCATTCATGCACAAATAAGTCACCATCTCAGGCATGGAATATCGCCTCTTGTTTAAAAGCGGTGATTGTATTATCTTGCAGAAATCTGCTAAAATGTACTTTTATTAGACGCTGATGCAGGAAACTGACTCTGGAACAAGCCACGTTTTATGGCTTACATCGTCTGGGGACCATCTTTGGCGTGGTGTGTCCAAGCAGCAAATCTACAGTTTGGATCTGGAGATATTTCAATTAGCTTTATGTTGCATTGGTAAGACCACATTTGGAATACTATGTCCAGTTCTGGTCACCATGAAACAAAATAGATGTTGGGAGACTCTGAAAAGAATACAGAGAAGAGCAACAAAGATAACAGAATAACAGAATTGGAAAGCATCTTGGAGGGCTTCTAGTCAAAAACCCCTTCTCAAGTAAGAAATACATTTCAGACAGATGATTGTCCAATCTCTTGTTAACAGCTTCTACTTTTGGTGCACCTACAACTTCTGAAGGCAAGTTGTTCCACCCATTAATTGTCCTCATTTTCAAGAAATTCCTCCTTCGTTCTAGGTTGCTTCTCTCCTTGTTTACTTTCCACCCGTTGCTTCTTGTCCTGCCTTCAGGTGCTTTGGAGAACAGCTGGACTCCCCCTTCTTTGGGGCAGCCCCTGAGATATTGGAGCACTGCTATCATGTCTCCCCTGGTCCTTCTTTTCATCAAACGAGACCTACCCAGCCACCGTTCTTCGTATGCTTTAGCCTCCAGCCCCCTAATCATCTTGGTTGCTCTTCTCTGTACTCCTTCTAGAGCAGGGGTCCCCAAACTTGGCCACTTTAAGACAGCTCTGCTAGCTGGAGAATCCTAGGAGTTGAAGTCCACAAGTCTTAAAGAGGCCAAGTTTGGGGACCCTTACTCTAGAGCAGTGGTCACCAAGCAGTGGGCCGGGGACCACTGGTGGTCCATGAGAAAATTTTGGTGGTCCGCAGGGAAATGTCACTGTAAAGCAACTAATCCAGGCTGCATGGGAACACAGGGCTTGCATCGCTTGCATTGCGAACAACACGAGGTAGTGAAGGGAGGGGGGAAAGGGGGGAGGGGGGGAACTTGTCCCACTCACCACATGTACCTCACCTGGCCACCAGGCTGCTTCTTTCCACTTCTTTCTTCTTCTGCTTTTGGCTGAACGCAAGGAAAGCAGCCAAAGTCTTTCTTTCTCTCCCCCAAACTCCGCCAGAAATGAATCTTTGAGACCCTGCAAGGCCTCCTGCTCCAAGAGGCTGTGCTGCAAAGACTCATTTCTGGCGGAGTTTGGGGGAGAGAAAGAAAGACTTCTGCAGCTTCTGCTGCTTTCCTTGCATGAAGCCAAAAGTCTCTCCTCTCTCTCTCTCTCCCTGAGAACGGAGCTAGAGACAGTATCCTGTGATCCCAAATAAAAAATGATCGATTGATAGGCAAACGGGGTGGAGGATTTTCTGCAGATTTGGGGGGGGGGGGGGTTCCCAGGATTTCTGGTCCACGGGATTTAAAATGATGAGTTTGGTGGTCCCTGAGGCCCAAAAGGTTGGCGCCCACTGGTCTAGAGTGTCTCAACATCTTTTTTACATTATGGTGACCAAAAATGGATACAGGAGCTGATTAGGGAGCTGGAGACTAAATGAATGATTGAGTGGAACTAGGTATGTCTAGTCTAACGAAGAGAAGGTCTAGGAGTGATAGGATAATAGTCTTCCAATATTTGAGGAGTTGTCACAGAGAAGAGAGGGTAATCCTAGCCTCCAAAGCCCCTGAGGGCAGGACAAGAAACAACAGATGAAAACTAATCAAGGAAAGATCCAACCTAGAACTAAGGAGAAATTTCCTGACAGTGAGGATAATCAATCAGTGGGATGTTTTGCCTTCAGAACTTGTGCGTGCTGCATCACTGGAGGTTTTCAAGAAGAGACTGAACAACCATTTCTCCAGAATGGTATAGGGCCGTGATAGCAAACCTATCACATGTGTGCCACAGGTGGCACACACAGAGCCATTTGTGTCGGCACGTGAGCTGCGGGCAAACTTACCTCACTGCTCATGCGCACACCTCACAGCTGATTTTTGGCCAGTTTGAGACCTTTTTCGGCCTCCCAGAGGCTTGAGGAAGGCTTCTGCAGGCTTTTCAGGCCGAAAACCGGGCCCGTTTCATCACTTCCTATTTTTCCGGAAATACCAGAAGTGATGAAACGGGCCTAGTTTTTGGCCTGCAAAGCCGGCAGAAGCCTTCCTGAAGCCTTGGGAGGCCAAAAAAAAAGGCCTCAAATTGGCCAAAAATCAGCTGTGAGGTACAGTGTAGGTAAGGGGGTGGCGCCGGTGGGCGAGTGGATGGGGATTGCACGCGCATGCGTAGGGGGCGTGGGGGGGGCACATTCCTTCTGGGTGCTGGCACATGAGCGCAAGTGCGAACACAATTTTTGGCACAGGAGCCCCGAAAGCTTAGTCACCGCTGGTATAGTGTCTCCCGCTCGAGCATGGGGCTGAAAGAGAAGATTTCCGATTCTTAGCTGGAAGAGACTTTGGAAGTCTTCTATTTCAATGAGCAGGTGATACCCTAATTATTTTTTCCCCCTGTTTTCAACTACTGGGCTTTGAAGAACCCATGTAAAGGCTTTCTTGGAAGGTTATGAAAGAGACATCCAAGCTAGAATTGAGGAGACATTTCCTGACAGTGGGAACAATTCTTGAATGGCTTCCCTCCAGAAGTTGTGGGGCTCCATCGCTGGAGGTTTTCAAGAAGAGATTGAACAGCGATTTGTGCGGAATGACATAGGGTCTCTTGCTTAAGGGGGGGGTTGGACTAGAAGACCTCCAAGGTCCCTTCCAACCCTGTTATTCTGTATCCTAGATATATATATATATAGCAAGCGAGAAGTCGGCCTCTTCATCACGATGTCTATAATTACTACTTCTGCTTTGGCATAGGGCTATAATGGAAATTGTAATCCTGATTTATGCTGGCTGTTGTAAGCAGCAGTTGCCATGGCCTGATGGGGAAACTCTCAAAGATTTTAACGAAGCGTTAATAATGAATCTTCCTTCTGCAATTTCCCCCATTTTTCCTCATACAGTTTCATAGAAAGAAAATGACGCTAATTCCCACAATGGAAGAATGGATGGCAAAGGTGATGGAATTGGCAGAGATGGCAAAACAGATTGTTTTAATTAAAGGGAAGACTCGATCTAATTTCTTCCTACTTGGAAACCATTTCTGGACTTTGTGCTCGAAACTGGGGGGAAAAAAATGAAACTTTGCTTTTAGGTTTTGAGGACCAGAATGCCTTCGTTGTTATAGGTAAAGGAAAAGGTTCCCCTGGCACATCCATGCTAGTCGTTTCTGGTTCTAGGAATGGTGCTCATCCAAACCCGAAGAGCCAGCGCTGTCTGAAGATATCTCCGTGGTCATGTGGCCGGCAGGACTAAACATCTTTGAAGGCGCATGGAACTCTGTTCCCTTCCCACCAAAGTGGTCCCTATTTTTCTACTTGAATTTTTTGCATGCTTTCGAACTAGCAGAAGCTGGGACAAGGAACGGGAGCTCACTCCGTTACACAACGCTAGGGATTCGAACCACCGAACCACCAACCTTTCCGATCGACAAGCTCAGCATCTTAGCCACTGAGTCACTACGTCCGCTTTTTGTTGCTACAGATGTGGCTTAAAATGTTTAGAAGTGTGAAGCAAACGGTTGAGGTTTTTGTGTTCGGTTGTTAGCCCTCAATTTATGATCACAACTGAGGCCTAGCAGAGATGGCTAAATTGATTGCTTTGATCAAGAAAATAAACAACACAAACACTTTTGTTTCTACCTGGAAACCACTTCTGGACTTTGCGCTTGAGGTAGAAAAGCTTTGATTTTGGGCTTTACCGATTAGATAGATAGGGCCAGGGGTGGGTTTCTACCAGTTCTGTCCACCTCTGTAGAACCGATAGCTCTGAAGAGCAGCAGACATAGAACCGGTTCTATGTCTGCTGATGTCTTTGCCCACCCAGGCTCTTACCTGACCTTTATTTCCTGATTTTTTTCAACTTCAGCTGCCATGAGAGGCAGAGCTGCAGTTTAAAAAGCAAGAAAAAGGGGCTTTTTGAAAGGCTGCTTCTCTGCACGCAGCGTGCTGATGACGATTTACAGGCACGCCGCAGGCAGCGTGCAGGGAAGCACATCATAAATCACCAAACCTCATAAATGACCGAACTGGCCGAATTAACCCTGTCGGATCCCACCCCTGGATACGGCATTACAGAAAAACTAGTTTAACAGATTCTAACAGAATAATAGGGACCTTGGAGGTCTTCTAGTCCAACCTTTGCTCAGGCAGGAAACCCTATACCATTTCACACAAATAGCTGTCCAATCTCTTCTTCAAGACCCACAACTTCTGAAAGCAAGAAATTCCACTGATAAAATGTTCTTCCTGTCCGGAAATTTCTCCTTAGTTCTAAGTTGCTTCTCTCCTTCATGAGTTTCCACCCGTTGCTTCTTGTTCTGCCCTCAGCTTGACTCCCTCTTCTTTGGGGCAGCCCCTGAGACATTGAAACACTGCTCTCATGTCTCCCCTGGTCCTTCTTTTCATCAAACTGGACATCCCCAATTCTTGCAACCGTTCTCATACGTTTCAGCCTCCAGCCCCCTCATTGCTCTTCTCTGCACTCTTTCCATGGTCTCCACATCTTTATTTTAATACGGTAGCAGCCAAAATAATAATTCTGTCTGTTCTTGCCACCAACATGAGAGTTATTTGCAGATAATTCGGTATAATGAAATCCAATGTTTTCTTCAGCATTAAGTGGAACTTTGCTCTTTGCTACCGACTGTTAGAAAAACCATCCTGTTTGAGTAATTATAAAACAATCTGTATGGTTCTGAATAAAGGATATTGAGGGACATGCAAGCTATCTGCAGGCGTCAAGGGACTACCTTGAGGAACAAGATGACGTGGAATAAATAGGATTTCAGAAAACTCTCGCCTTATCACTGTCGTTACTGTCTTCCTCTGGGAGATGCTAGTCTGGTTTCCAAGGACAGGCAGTCAGGCAAAATTAAAAAGTTGTGGTTTGATGTTCTGACCCTCTTCTACTGCACCAAAGGGAGTAGAAAGTCAGTGCCTTTTCTTTATTTTTTACCCTTCTTTTCCAACACTTTTCTCTTCCCCCTCTCCCTTCCCTATTTCTCTTTCTTGTATGGTTTTTTTCTGCACGTTATATCATACATTAATAAAATAGTTGTAAAGAGAGAGAAAAACAATTGAGTCAATCGGGAAGTACCCCCTTAACAACTTTGACAAGAAAGGTCGTAAAATGGGACAAAATTCACGTAACAAATGTCTCGCTTAGCAACAGAAATTTCAGGCTCAACTGTGGTCATAACTGGAGAATTCGAGACTTTAGGAGAAACCCTCCCATACTACTACCTCTGACAATACAAGACAACACAGTGTCAACAGTAGAGACCTTCAAATTCCTAGATTCTATCATATCACAAGACCTAAAATGGACACCTAACATCAAAAACGTCATCAAAAAAACACAACATTGTTCTTTCTGCACCAACTCAGGAAGTTCCAACTGCCCAAGGAGCTGCTGATACAGACTGGGGAAGTGGGGGTTTGACTAAATGACCTACAAGGTCCCTTCCAACTCTGAATCTGTAAGTTCTACAGAGGAATTATTGAGTCTGTCATCTGCACCTCTATAACTGTCTGGTTTGGTTCTGCAACCCAGTAGGACAGACACAGACTCCAGAGAGTAATTAGGACTGCAGAAAAACTCAATGGCTACCAATCTGCCTTCCATGGGGGACCTGTATATCCTGCACGAGTCACAAAGAGGGCTGTGAAAATATCTACGGACCCCCTCACATCCCGGACATAAGTTGTTTCAACTCCTTCCCTCAAAATAACCCTATAGAGCACTGCACACCAGAACAACTAGACGCAAGGGCAGCATTTTTCCCAAAGGCCATCACTCTGCTAAAGAAATAATTCCCTCAACACTGTCCAACTATTTACTAAGTCTGCACTATTATCACTATTAATCTTTTCATCACTCCTTATCACCCATCTCCTCCCACTTGTGACTGTATGACTGTAACTTTGTCACTTGTATCCTTACAATATATATGGACTGTTTCCTAATATGATTTGATTGCTTATTGTACTCTGTGACTAATATTAAGTGTTATACCTGATGATTCTTGACGAATGTATTTTATTTATGCACACTAGGAGCTTATGCACCAAAGACAAATTCCTTGTGTGTCCAATCACACTTGACCAATAAAGAATTCTACTCTATTCTAAAAAAAAACTACCTGTATTGAGAAGAAGATAGACCTAACTGAATGTTTGAAGTCTGAAAACAGACTTCTAGTGAACAAGGAATTCTAAAGGCTTTTCAAAACATTTTTTACAGCCAAAAAACCCCAATTATATTAACTGGTTGGATTGTCTAAAAATGAAAATAATAAACCTAATGGATAAAGCTACAGCTGATTTTGTGGATATAGTTGAATCACTGACAGGAAAAAAAAATGGAAAAATTGATAGGAGGGCAAATAGAGGCTGGTTAAGTTTCTAATTTTTCACACTTACTGAAAGCAAAACCCAGTATTTTATTTCTACATAAAACTCATCAAGGTCCAGCCCAGTAATTTCCTTTGAAAAGCAATTCCTATAATCAAATCTATTTTTCAGCTGTATCTAGAAAATAGAAAGGAACAGCAATACTTATCTGCCAGAATAGCCCTTTTACAATAATGAAACGCAATAAGACAAAAATGAATGTTGGACTGTCCTGGAAAATAAACTACATTACAGAGAAATTTCCCCAGCATCTATATATAACTTTAATGCTAAGAAGCTAAAATTTATTAGATAGATATTGGCTAAATTTGAAAGATTTATAAGTGGAGAATGTATTAAGATTTTAATGCAGAATTAAATAAAACTCCCACAACGGACAAAGATATAAAGAAATAGTAACAACGATCAGTTTGAATGTATTTTTTAAAACTACAATTTGTTAAGATAGTTGGAGAAAGCTTTATTTTAAGGGAGAAAGGCTAGGCAGAAGTGCCTCAACTTACAACCAGAATTGGGACCAGAATTTAGGTTGCTAAGCGAGGTGGTCATTAAGGAAGTCATGTCCAATAGAATGACTTTTTTGCCATGGTTGTTAAGCAAACCACTGGTTGTTAAGTGAATGGTGCGGTCATTAAATGAATCCAGATTCCCATTGAATTTGCATGTTGTAAGATTGCAACTGGAAATCATGTAACCTTGGAAGGCTGCAACCATTGTCGATGCATCCTGGTCATTCAGCACACAGATTCCATAACAACGGGGGTGCTATGACAGTCATAAGTCTGAGGACCACTCATAAATCACTTTTTTTTCATTTTCATTGTACTATAACTTTGTGCAGTTGCTAAATGAATAGGTAAAATCAAGGGCTACTGTCATGCCCCTGTTGGAATCTAAATCCAAGGAGAAAGATGAACAGCTGACAGGGAGCGGGAGTGAGGCTCCGTTGGCTGTGGAAGAAACTGGGGAAGGGCAAAGTCCAGCTGGGCAGAGCAGGGGAGAGGTAGAGCAAGGAAGAGGGAATTCGGAGGAAGACCCACGCCCACCCCCTCTTCCTCCTAGGGCACACAGGGAGGAAAGGAGAAGGGAGCAATGTGAGTTGCGTGACTTACGGGGGAGGAAAGGGCCCTGATCCCCTTCATTAGCTGCAGCTGGGAACACAGTATTTAAAAAGGAAGCTGCGCACAGCACAAAGTTTTGTTATTTTATTTTATTGTTTATTTTAGGGTAGGGTATGGGTAGGATAGAATGGAATAAAGAATAAAGAATAAAGAATGGAATGGAATTTCGGATAAATGACTGTCTAGACTCTTCTTAAAAACCTCCAGTGATGAAGTCCCCACAGTTTCTGAATGCAAGTCCTTCCACCGGTTAATTGTCCTCACTGTTAGGAAGTGTCTCCTTAATTCCAGGTTGCTTCTCTCCTTGATTAAGTTTCCATCTATTGCTTCTTGTCCTGCCTTGTGGTGCTTTGGAAAATAATCTGACTCCTTCTTCTTTGAGGCAGCCCCTCAAATACTGGAAGACTGCTATCACGTCACCCCTAGTCCTTCCTTTCTCTAGATTAGCCAAACCCAAAGTGCTCCAGCCATTCTTCATATATTTTGGTCTCCAGGCCTTGAATCATCTTAGTTCCTCTTCTTTGCACTTTTCCCAAAATCTCAACATCTTTTGACTTCTGGTCGTAGTATTCCAGGGTTTATTTTATGTTATTATTTTATTTTCCAGCTCCTTGTTGGATTTTAAAAGGAGCGATGTCTTCAATTTTCAGAAGTAAGCTTTAGCAACCAGTATGAGCTTGGAAATAATTTGTGTCGCAGATTAATTAGTTAAGGTATGATGACCTCTTCCGCTGCAAGCCTGTTTGGAATGGGACTTAGCAGTCGGTCTATTCTCTTGGGAAACTGTATGGAAATAAAATTGATCGATTTGAGATGGAGCCAAAGAGCAACGATTCAGACTGAGGTGAGGGCTCAAAAGCAAATGAGTTCAGAATCAAGAAGGAGAGTTCAAAATGAAGAGAAGGAGTTGGGGTGACATGAGAGCAGTCTTTCCATATTTGAGGGGCTGCCCCAAAAAAGAGGGAGTCAAGCTATCATCCAAAGCCCCAGAAGGCAAGACAAGAACCAATGGGTGGAAACTCATCAAGGAGAGAAGCAACCTAGAACTAAGGAGGAAATTTCCTGACAGTCAGAACAATTAACCAGTGGAACAACTTGCCTCCAGAAATTGTGGGTGCTCCAACACTGGAGGTTTTCAAGAAGAGATTGCTCAATGATTTGTCTGAAAGGGTATAGGTTCTCCCGCTTGAAATTGGACTGTAAGAACTGTGAAGTCATTCTAACTCTATTATTATGTTCCTCGCCAGCTCCAAAATTTCTTCAACATCAAGAAATCAGCGAGTGAAAGGGAGATTAGGGAAATGGTTAGAAAAAATATGAAGCAGCTTTGGAGAAAAAAGACAAGCAGTTTTGGAGATGGTCATGCGAGGATCTAGGCCAGGGGACTTCAGACTTGGCAACTTGAAGACTTATTTGTTTGTTTGTTTATTTGATTTGATTTGATTTGTCAATCGCTTACCAGATATTAGGTATAAGTATATACATAGTTATGAATACATGAAATGGTACATATAAGAAAAATAAAAGAAACAATAGGACAGCGACGGTAGGCACATTGGTGCGCTTATGCACGCCCCTTACAGACCTCTTAGGAAAGGGGTGAGGTCAATAGTAGACAGTCTAAGGTTAAAGTTTTTGGGGTTTGGGGAAGAAACCACAGAGTCAGGTAGAGGATTCCAAACACTGACCACTCTGTTGCTGAAGTCGTATTTCCTGCAATCAAGTTTGGTGCAGTTTACCTTGAATTTGTATCTATTGTTTGCTCTTGTGTTGTTATGGTTGAAGCTGAAGTATTCATGGACAGGTAGGACATTGCAATGTATGATTTTATATACTAAGATCGGATCAAAGGTGGTGTAGTTCTAGGTTTTCTAGGTCTAGAATTTCAAGTTTTGTGGCATAAGGTATTCTGCAATGAGTAGAGGAGTGGAGAACTCTTCTTGTGAAATATTTCTGGACTTTCTCAACTGTGCTAATATCAGATACGTAATGTGGGTTCCAGACTGAGGAGCTGTATTCGAGTGTTGGTCTAGCAAATGTTTTGTATGCTCTAATTAGTAGTGTGATATTATCAGAGAAAAAGCTACGTACGATTAGGTTAACAACTCTTAATGTCTTTTTGGCTATGTAGTTACAGTGGGCTCTAGCACTTAGGTCATTAGAGATGAGTACTCCAAGGTCCTTGACAGAGTTTGGATCATCAACAAGGTCCTGACTATTCAGCCTGTATTTTATTTTCTGATATTTTTTTTGCCAATATGTAAGACAGAGCATTTATTTGTTGAGATTTGAAGTTGCCATTTGTTTGACCATTCTGATACATAGTCGAGCTCTTTTTGAAGGGTAGCAGTCTGTGGTGTTAAACAGCTTTACATCATCAATGAAAAGAATGCAGTTGCTTTTAATATGATCACATCTTGGCAAGTTTAAGACTTGTGGGCTTCAACTCCCAGAATTCCTCCTCCAGTCATGTTAGCTCAGGACTTCTGGGAGTTGAAGTCCACAAGTCTTAAACTTGCCAAGTTTGAAGATCCTTGGGCTAGGCGTTCCCAGCTTAATTATTCTTATTTCCAAAGCTAGATCTCTCTCTCTCTCCCTCCCTCTCTCTCTCTCTCAGAGAGAGAGGGGATGGGTGGGAGAAGGGTGCAGTCAAATTCATAAAGACTAAATAATGCATGCCCTTGAGGTCTTCCAAAGCCAAAAAATAGCATGTCCTATTTATAGCCATTAATCAGCTTCTCTCAACAATAACGTTTTCCAGCTATGACAAACTTGCAATGCTGGGAATTGTAAGTCCAACTCTTCTCAAGGGTGTTGAGTCCTTGGTGCTCTCTAAGCTTGGTGGCTTTGCAATACAGCAGTGAGGAATATCTGTAGCTCGGATGTAGGATGAAGGTGAAGGTTCGTTCTCCAAGCTCATGGGTTGGTTTCTGAATGATTCATTGCCTGGTGGCTTTCTTGCAGACGGTTTGTGAACTGACTAGGGAACATCCCAATGGTGAGGAGGAGACTAGACAACATCTTCACGGCATCTCAAGGCCATCAAGCAGTCACTGGTGGGCTGCAACTGGTTTAACAAATGGTTCTGTGAGCGTGTGCTTCACAGCATTCAAACAACCCCAATTTGAACCTCTACAGGTCTGTTGTGGTTCACCGCAGCCAGGGTAGATGGCAGCAGAATTGGACAGTGGGGAAGAACGGGGACCAGTCTGGGAGTCTGAGGAGGACTCGGTTGAGGGTCCTGTGTCCGATGCAGAGATGGGGCCAGGACCATCTGGGAGTGGGGTGCTGACTCTGGAGCCTTTGGAGTCTGGCAGCAGCAAGGCAGAGGAACCAGGGGAGCCTGTTCCCAATGCGCGTATGCACAGAGCTGCCAGAAGGCAGGAGCAGCTAAGACAAAAGGGGCGACTTGGGAGTAAGGCTTGGAAGTGATTGCCCCTCCCATAAAGTATAAAGGACAGGCAAAGGTGAAGAAACCTTTGCAGGAAGCAAAGCCATTCAGTCTGTTCGGATTAATCCTTGAAGCTCTGTGTGGACTTTTGTACTTTAGTTGGTTGTTTTTTTAATAGTTCATTCAGCACTTTAGTTGTTGGCAGCAATTCAAAGGAGAGAAAGGTGGGTGCTTATCTTGAGGGACTGTTTGGGACTCAGTACAGGCTGGGAATGAACATAATTCCCAGCATTGAAATAAAACAAGAGTTGTTTTAACTAAGTGTGTGCTTAATTACAATCTCAGGAAGCCTTGGTCAGAACAAGGACAGCCCCAGTAAGTAGAACAACTGAGGCACATGAAATCCGCTGTGCCGCGCAAATCAGCTAAGCTGAAAAAAGACTGAAATACAGGACAGGATAGGCCGGGACCGGCTGATTGTCAGAACTACCAGTTCGTTAGAACCAGTCTGAACTGGCTGTAGCCCACCTCTGCTCAATCCGGAACATCCTTCTGCAGGTCAAGATGCTAAAGCTGACGTCTCAGTTCATCACACAGCGGTGGCACAATTATTCAGTGTAGAATTGTGCACATGGACTTCAAAGATCGATAAAGCTTGAGCACTCGCCAATCCTTGCCCAGTTGAGGTGCTCCAGAAGAACCCACTGGGTTCTTCTCTGTCCTTGGGTTGTGTTCCCTCATACTAGTGTCAACTTGTAAAACATCCCTATGACAGTTTCCAAGTTGCCATACAAAAGAGGGAGGGAATAAATCCCTCGAGGTGGGCAGGTGAACATCCCAAGCTTATCTCACCAAGATTGTAACGGAGGCAACCGGGTGTTCTGGGCAGGTAAAATCCTCCATTGAAGAGCGTGATTGATGACAACCAGCCCATGAACGTGTTTTATTGGAGAATCTGAATTATGGTACTCCCAGAGGGGTGGAGGGAAACAGGGACATAGGTGGTTGTCAATTACATATCTCAGAGTTGGCTGCACCCAGGTCATGCCAGTATGGCGCTCCTAATAAATCCTTTGAAGCTTTTTTGAAGTTTGGCTCAAGGATCACGATTTAATTAGGGCAATCTTTGGAATTCTGACACCTCGTTGACTGAAGATCTGTCCCCTATTTCAGATCCATTGCAGTGATCAAGAACAATAGCAAAACAAAAGAAAAAAGAAATCAAGTCTTCAAGTGATCTCAGTTCCTTTGGAATTTATGAGCCTGTCACTTCCTTGGCAAAGACATCCTAGTTATTGGCAGGGTCATTCTTCCAAATGTTATTCTGACATCTCAATCTAGCTCTGGGATTTCCCAGTGGGTTTTCCATCCTTACTTTTGGGAAACTCAATCAAGATTGATTGGAGACCGTCATCTAGCTGGGCTGAAACAGCGTTAAAAAAAAACAAAAACGCAAAGAAGCTTCTTGGATGAGAAGCAAAATATTTTCAAAAGAAAAAACAAAGTCCAGTTGCCTTTTTAAAAGCACATTTGGAACAATAATGACCAGGATGATTGAGGCTCTCCATAGACAATGTAAAAAAAACAACCCAATTCAATAAAGATCAATAAGCTGGAATGCTGCACTCTCACATTACAAAAAAAGTTGTTGAGACTTTGGAAAAAGTCCAAAGAAGAGCAACTAAAATGATTCAACGCCTGGAGATTAAAACATACGAAGAACGGTTGCAGGATTTGAGCTTGGCCAGTCTAGAGAAAAGAAGAACTAGGGATTCCATGATAGCAGGATTCCGGCATTTGAGGGGCTGCCATAAAGAGGGAGGAGACCATTTATTTTCCAAAGAACCCGAAGGCAGGACAAGAAACCATGGATGGAAACTAACCAAGGGGAGAAGCAACCTGGAACTAAGCAGAAACTTCCTAGCAGTGAGGACAACCAACCAGTGGAACAGCCTGCCACCAGAAGTTGTAGGTGCTTCATCAATGGAGGTTTTTAAGAAGAGATTGGGCAGCCAGCCACTTGTCTGAAATGGCATAGGGGGTTAAACTAGAAGACCTCCAATGTCCCTTCCAGCTCTATTCTGATTGATTATCTTGAACTGTATCTCCGTATACTGTATGAACCCTCCAATTGGATGAATCTGAACAGCAATCCAAAGTCGGTTTGTTTCAGTTTGTTCTTAATCTTTTGTCATTTTAATCTGTTTATAAGTGTAATTGTTTTTATATCTTAAAGAGAACATTTGTAGCTCAGCCAGGGTTGAAATGATGGTGTTACCCGAAGAAGAGAGAGAATGAAGAATTGTTTTTACATTTTAAAGAGAACATTTGTAGCTCAGCCAGGGTTGAAACGATGGTGTTACCTGAAGAAGAGAGAGAATGAAGAAGCTTCCTGGAGGAGAAGCGAAAGGTCTTCAACGAAAAACAAGGAACTCCTGAAAAAGCACCTTTGGGACAACCAGGTCCTGGATGACTGAGAAATTCCAAAAACATTTCCATCCATTATTTCTTGCCCTGCCCTCAAGGGCTTCTGGGGATGGGTTGTCTACCTCTTCCTTGTCGACAGCCTCTCAAATAACGGAAGTCTTCTATCATATCACTCCTAGTTCTTCTTTTTGTTAGACTAGCCATGCCTGGTTCCCTCAACCATTCTTCGTATGTTTTAGCCTTCAGTCCCCTCCTCGTGTTTGTTGCTCTTCTCTGCACTTTTTCTAGAGTCTCAACGTCTCTTTGTATTGTGGTGATCGGAACTGGGTGCAGATAGATCTCTCTCATCTGATCTTTGTATTTTCCATGAACATTGTTTTTCTTTTTCATGAAGGCAAGAGAAAAAATAAAATAAAAAAACTGCTGTCCTTAGAGTGGAGAACTAATACAGGGGAAAACTTGAACGAAAAGGCAACCTGAATGAAAGGACACTTTTAGCCTGTCTACATATTTGCTCCTGTAAACTTTTCCGTAGCTCCAACAACCCCAGAAGACCTCGGAAGGAAGAAATTACAAATCGAGTCACAAAGAAAGCAGCAGTACATTTCACCCAAGGCACACAATTTGGGGGATGACGGCAACGGAGTAAAAAAAATGTGCAATCATACAAAATACAAATTATGTGGTGCAGGGAACTTGGATTTGTCTGATTCGTTCAGAGGGTATCATCAACTTTTCAAGGATATAATTCTGGTTTTCCACTGGAATTATCAACACCACCCAGTTCAGCATTGGATGTTATGATAGGAACATCTGTGATTGAATTTTTCTATTATGTCAGAAGGAAGAGAGATCACAATGGGGGTTGTTTTTCTGCACTAGTGTAAAGGGTAGAATTGGGGTTCATTGACACCATTTGAAATTCTTCTCTCTCCTCCTCCCTCCCTCCCTCCCCTCTATGTTCTCTACCTATCAGCCATACATACATCTATCTACCTACCTACCTATCTCTCTCTCTCTCTCTCTCTCTCTCTCTATCTTCTATCTATCTATCTATCTATCTATCTATCTATCTATCTATCTACCTACCCATCTACCTATCTATCTACCCATCTACCTACCTACCTACCTATTCATCTATCATCTATCTACCCACCCATCTATTCATCCATCCATCCATCTACCTACCTACCTACCTACCTACTATCTATCATCTATCTATCTACCTACCTACCTACCTATCTATCTACCACCTATCATCATCTATCATCTCTATCTATCTACCTACCTACCTACCTCATCATCTATCTATCTCACCACCACCACCTACCTCATCTATCATCTATCTATCATCTACCTATCTACCTACCTACCTACCTACCTATCATCTATCTATCTATCTATCATCTATCTATCTATCTATCTATCTATCTACCTACCTACCTACCTATCATCTATCTATCTATCATCTACTTACCTACCTACCCACCTACCTATCTATCATCTATCATCTATCTGTTTCTATCTACCCATGTATCATCCATATTTCTCGCTTTTTTTCCTGTGTTCCATGTTGTCTGTCCGTCTGTCTGTCTATTGATCCTATGACTGGTGGAATTCAACTTTTTTTTACCACCAGTTCTCTAGGCGTGGCTTGGTGGGCGTGCTTTGCACCCACACAGAGGGTTTGCCACTGACCTTCTCCTGCAATCCTGTATTCTCCCTTTGTCTTCAACAGCTGACGCTACCAGTAGAATATCACCACTATATCCCTTCTCTCTCTCTCTCTCTCTCCCTCCTTCCCTCTCTCTCTCTCTCTCTCTCTTCCATGTCTGTCTGTCTGTCTGTCGATCTATCCCATCTTGGAACCAGAAGGATTTCCTGATGTACAATGCATTATTAAAACATAAAATCGGTTTTTTATCTTTTATTTATTTTTAAACTTATACGTTTTGAAGTCCTTGGTAATCTCTGAGCTTGATGGTGGGTTGCTGTTTTTTTGTCTTTTGTTTTGCAGATTGCACCACCCAACTAGGTAACTACTATCACTGTTAACCTTCCCGTCACTCCTTATCACCCATCTCTTCCCACTTGTGACTGTAGGACTGTAACTTTGTCCCTTGTATCCTGATGATTTATATTGACTGTTTCCTGGAATGATTTGATTGCTTATTGTACCCTATGACTATTATTAAATGTTGTACCTGATGATTCTTGACTCTTTGACAAATGTCTCTTTTCTTTTATGTACACTGAGAGTATTTGCACCAAGACAAATTCCTTGTGTGTCCAATCACACTTGGCCAATAAAGAATTCTATTCTATTCTATTCTATTCTATTCTATTCTATTCTATTCTATTCTATTCTATTCTATTCTATTCTATTCTAATTGTACCCTGTGACTATTATTAAATGTTGTACCTGATGATTCTTGACTCTTGACGAATGTCTCTTTTCTTTTATGTCCACTGGGAGCATTCGCACCAAGACAAATTCCTTGTGTGTCCAATCACACTTGGCCAATAAAGAATTCTAATCTAACATCATCAATGGTAGAAGCAAGGGAGGTTTGTGGAGAGGAGGAGGAGGAGGGGAGGAGGAGGTGGAAGAGGAGGAAGAGGAAAATGTGGGGTCTTGGGTGCTTTCTGACCGTGGTTATTTTCTTGCAGACCCTTCATGAGTAGGTAACATCATCTTTCATCTAGGTAACATCATCAGCGTGAGAAGGGAGTGAGGTTTGCTTCCTGCTTATATACAAGGAGCTTGCCGTGTCAATGTTTGGTGGTTCCTGGAATAAGCCATTGTTTACTGAGTTGGTAGTTCCTGGATCGGGGTATTGTTCACTGCTAAAGAGCTGCTAGAGAGTTGTAACTTCAAACCGTCACTAACCAAACTGTTGTGAGTCAAGAACTCCATTATCCGACGGGGGTCAGCAACAGATCTTCCCACTTCACTAGCAAAGCATGAATTTTGTCCCCAATTCTCAGAGGGGAAGTCAGAAATTCTTCAGCTATTTCTCAAGGGCAGGAATGTCCCTCAGCTCTGGCAGTAGCAACAAATCTCGGAAAAGTGCAAAAAAAAAAAAAATGATGCTCCCCTGCGTTGTCTTCCTGCGGGATTTGACAGCAATGTGGGAGGCCAGAAAAACGGCAGCCAAGGATTATGCAATGAAAACGCAACTGCATTCACACACTTCCTTCTGGCCTGCGTTGACCCAGATTTATGTAAGATGCACACAGTTTTTCTGGGCCTGTTTCTCTGAACATCTCTTCTTCCACAAACATTTCTTTTTTTGGGGGAGGGATGCCAATCGCCATAGATGTGAGAATTGGTGAAAGAAGAGAAAGGAAGCACACAAAAAAAGGCCCGTCTGCTGCCTAAAGAGAGAACAAACCCCACTTGCTTCCAGTACTGATGATGTTACCTAGTTGAGTCATGAAACGTCTGCAAGAAAACCACCAAGCTCAGAGAGCACCAAGGACCCCACAGTTGTCTTCTTCCTCCTCCTCCTCCTCCTCCTCCTCCTCCTCCTCCTCCTCCTCCTCCTCCTCCTCTTCCTCCTCTTCTTCCTCTTTCTCCATCCTCCTCCTCTTCCTCCTCCTCATTACCTTATCTTCCACTTCACAAACTCCACCTACTAGCACATCTGGAAGAAAACCACCAAGTTCAGAAAGTCTCAAGGATCTCACAGTCCTCCTCTTCCTCCTCCTCCTCCTCCTCCTCTCCACAAATCCCACTCCATTCTAGCCCTGATGATGTTCCCTAGCTGGGTAATGAAACATCTGGAAGAAAACTACTAAGCTCAGAGAGCACCAAGGATCTCACAGTCCTCCTTCTCCATTCCACAAACCCAACATTCCACAAACCCAAACCCTCCTCCTTCTTCTCCTCCATTCCACAAACCCAACCTTCTAGCACTAATGGTGTTACCTCAATGTCAGAAAGAAAACCCTCGAGTTCAGAGAGTATCCATGAACCACAGTTGTCTCCTTCCTCCTCCTCCTCCTCCTCCTCCTCCTCCTCCTCCTCCTCCTCCTCCTCCTCCTCCTCTCCCCTCCTCCTCCTTTTATTACTCCACAAACCCCACTTTATTCTAGCCCTGATGATGTTCCCTACTTGAGTAATGAAGCATCTGCAAGAAAACCAGCCAGCTCAGAGACCACCAAGGACCCCACAGTTCAACCCTGAGCTACCGATCGTCTCTTCTCTTGGTCTACCAGATGATGTGGAAGATAACCCATTGAGCAGTTGTCTTCTTCAGCTGTTGTCCTTCCAGTGCAGCATGGATTCCTTGTAGACGAAATCCTTTAACATGCCCTCCACATGCAGGAAGGGTCACTGATACCGGATTTTCCATGCCACTAAATAAAAATTTAGGGGGTGCAGTGGGAGACATTTTGCATTAGGTTTCCATGCAAGTTCCTCTGAATTCTTGAAGATGAGTTTGTGTTCTTCATAATCCTGTCATGATACCCCAAAAACCAAGAACTGGATTTAGTGACACACACATATTTTTAAGAGTCTTATCTTTAGTTCACCAGAAACGCATACCTTGCTCAGCTAAGTGATTGCTTCTATCTGACCTTGGATCAGAGGTGGGATTCAGCCGGTTCGGACCGGTTCTACAGAACCGGTAGCGAAAATTGTGAGTAGTTCGGAGAACCGGCCAATCCCACCCTTGACTGGCCCCACCAACCCCCATCTCTTCTCTGCCTCCCATTGAGTCCCAGCCGATCAGCTGGGTCTCCTTTGGTTGCCCTGCACAGGAGAACGGAGCTGGAAAGCAGGTTAGTGGGGTGAGGAGGGAAGGGGGTTTTTGCAGTCTCCTTCCCCTGCCACGCCCACCAAGCCACGCCCACCAAGCCACGCCCACAGAACCGGTAATAAAAGACATTGAATTGCACCACTGCCGTGAATGGAGCAAAGCACCCAAACTCATTAGTAGCTAAATGAGAGGCTGTCAAGAATCCCCCAGGTTGTTGGCTAAACCAAGCAGCTGGGCGGGCGGGGGGAGAACAAAATTTCTCGTGAACAAAAAGCAAACAACTTCAGTTGCCAAGAAAATGACAAGGATACGTACATCGTGTCACTAGGAGGTAAGCTTTGGGAGACTTAGTTCCATTAAAATTTTGCAGTGGCAGAGTCTACGCCAGGGGCCCTAAGGTTGGCAAGTCTTAAAGTTGCCACGTTTGGAGACCTGTGGTCTAGACGTTGATTGATGGACCGGGGAAAAATATCTGCAGTTCTTTTCAATCAAACTTTCCTTAACACCTCCCTTTCGGTATCCAAGGTTTATTGATTATTATCCTGCTTCGTTCTATTTACAGCATTTATATATTGTCCCTACAGCAAAATGTTTACAGCCCTAAAAAGCAAAAAGCACAAAATCCAATGAAGGGACCATCCTAAAACTGCCTGTAGACTCGTAAAAAAATATAAACCCCAAGCCAAAAGACAGACCTCCTTCCCCACTGAATCATCTGAACAAAATTACTTTTATCGCCTTATAAAATGAAGGTTTTTCCACTTCGATACGATAGGTGGAGAGAAGGGTGTAGCACGCTAACAGCTTCCAAGAATTTGATCCCCTCCTTCAGCTATAAAAAAAAAAAAAAATCCAAGTGGGGCAGATCTCGGTTTTTTTCTAACAGCCCTAATTTTTAGACCGTTAATAAAAGTAACATCTGCCCAATTAATTAATTAGTTAATTAATGACCCAGATGTTATGAGCCAGAAGTGTGTGGCAGCAGCCAAAAAAGCCGACGCAATCCTAAGTTGCATTAAGTGAGGGATACAGTCAAGGTCAAGGGAGGTGCTAATACACTCTATAAAGCCTTAGTAGGGCTTCACCGGGAGTAAGTCCTGCATCCAGTTTTGGTCACCACACTATAAAAAAGATGTTGAGATTCTAGAAAAAGGTGCAGAGAAGAGCAACCAGGAGGATGAGGGGATGATTGGAGACTAAAACATGTGAAGAACGGTTGCAGGAACTGGGCCTGGCTAGTCTTGGGAAGAGAAGGACCAGGGGAGACAGGAGAGCATCTTCCAATATTTGAGGGGCTGAGAGGAGGAAGGGGTCAAGCTATTTTCCAAGGCACCCAAAGCCCTGACAAGGAACAATGGATGGAAACTGATCAAGGAGAGATTCAACCTGGAAATAAGGAGGAATTTTCTGACAGGGAAAGCAATCCACCCAGGGGAACAAGGATTTTAAGAGATGTCCACATGGTCTAGGCCTTTAAATGATGGCCAAAGACGGTACATTGCATTAAAAAAATGATGCTTCAAAACAGCAAAATGCAGGTAGTCCTCCACTTACAACCACAATTGAGACTACTTTTCTCCTGCTAAGTAAGGCAGATAATGAGTCCAATGTTGTGATCCTTTTGTCGTGATTGTTAAACAAATCAGTGCAATTTAAATGAATCATCTGATAGTGACTTCTTTCACTTTAGCCATGAAGGCCACCTGGGAGACCTTGAGCCTATCACCAGGATCCTCTGAGTTCTAGCCCCGCCTTAGGCATGAAAGCCAGCTGGGTGACTTTGGGCCAATCACCAGGATCCTCTGAGTTCTAGTCCCGCCTTAGGCATGAAAGCCAGCTGGGTGACCTTGGACCAATCAATCTCCTCCTCTGAGTTCTAGTCCCGCCTTAGGCATGAAAGCCAGCTGGGTGACCTTGGACCAATCAATCTCCTCCTCTGAGTTCTAGTCCTGCCTTAGGCATGAAAGGCAGCTGGGTGACTTTGGACCAATCATTCTCCTCCTCTGAGTTTTAATCCCACCTTAGCCATGAAAGTGACTGGGTGACTTTGGTCCAATTGCCAGGAGATTGTGAGTTCTAGTCCCACCTTAGGCATAAAAGCCAGCTGGGTCGGTCTCCTTCTCTCAACCAACCCCACCTCACAGTACCTTCACTGTTGAGAAAATAAGGCAGAGGCTGTGTTGACTGCCTTGAGTTATTCGTTGTCAAAATAATAAACTGAATTGTAAATACCTACAATAAATAAATACCTTGTGAGCCTGAAAACACGGAGTTGCGAGGACATCGAGGCCATAAAGGAAAGTTGCTCATCTTATTAGATGGAATATAATATCTGCTGTCACCTAGGTTTAAATTTATGGCCTGGAGAAGAGACACGCGGCCTATTTAACCATGATTGATACAGAGGGAAACTCTTACCTGCCTTGAATGCATCCAATATCCTGCAGAGAACAGTGGAGCTGCGGACACCATGTTGAATTGCTTAACCTTTTCAGAGACAGGAATTTTATTTCCGGACCCCAATGAACTACATGGCTTGGCACCCCAAAGATCTAGTGTCCTGTCCTTCGCCTCTCCAGCTGGAGACCTGCCTGAGCAGTATAATATTAAGAGCTGTGATGAATAGTGGGAGATAAGATCGGGTGCAGCCCCTCAACTAAGTCAAATGAAGGGTTATGGTGTTAGAAACCTGCGGCTGTCTCCTATATGCTTCAGAATATTCCAGCAACAGGATGTTGGATCAGTGGTGGGATTCATATAATTTAACAACCAGTTCTCTGCCAAATGATTTGTTCCAACAACCACTTCACCAAACTGCACAGAAACTTAACAACCAGTTCTCCTAAACCGGTGCAAACCAGCTGAATACCATCACTGCTTTGGATTTCCACAGGGAATCACGTTGGAAGCATTTTTGACAAGCAAATGTCTACAACGGAGGTCTCAAAACTTAGCAACTTTAAGACTTGTGGACAGCAAAGGAATTCTGGGAGTTGAAGTCCACAAGTTTTAAAGTTGCCAAGTTTGGGGACCTCTGGTCTATGGAGATGCTCAGTCATCCATGTCATGGTTGTCCCAGAGGTGTTTTTTCAAAAGGTACTGGACTTTCTGGTTCTTTTTTGAACGTGCTTCGTTTATTTGCTTTTTCCCTTCCAACTTAGTTATTCTGTTCTAGTCTGTTCTCTAGCCTGAAGCATTATCCACACTGTAGAATGAACATTAATACAATCGAACAAGTCCAGAGGTATTTCATAAGAAGAATCCTCCACTCCTCTGCTCGCAATGGAATACCTGATGCAGGCTTGAAATTTTGGACCTGGACAACTTAGAACTATGCCGCCTCCAGTCTGACCTAAGCTTAGTACACAAAATTGTCTGCTACAGTGTCCTACCTATCAACGACTACTTCAGCTTCAACCACAATAGCACACAAGCAAACAATAAATACAAACTCAAAGTAAACCATTCCAAACTTGATTGCAGAAAATACAACTTCAGCCACAGAGAGGTCAACGCCTGGAACTCACTCCCTGACTCCATTGTTACATTCTCAAACCCCCAAAACTTTAACCTTAAACTGTCTACCGTGGACCTCACTCCATTCCTAAGAGGTCTGTAAGGACTCTCACCTCACAATCAGGAGGCTGTGAGTTCGATCCCAGGTAGAAGCTAATATTTGCTCCTGCTTGCGCAGGGAGTTGGACTAGATGACCTCCAAGGTCCCTTCCAACTCTGTTATTCTATGTTCTATGTCCCTACTCTCCCTGTCCTACTGTTCCCATTTATTCGTACTCATTGATTATGTATTTACTTATACCTGTTTATACTTATGTGTTTATACGTTAGGTTCATACTTGTACTTGTTTTCTCATATATGCTTGACAAACAAACAAAATTATAGTCCCTAAAACCCAACTCTCTGATGACCATCAGCGAAGGCAACCATTAACTGTCAATTGAACTCTGATGGTTCTTTTGATTGGTCTATTGGAGAATAATTTCTTCACAAAAGACTTTTTTTCCTGTGGAGTCTATTACTGTTGTTTTTTAGAGAAATTATTAAAAAGCTTAAATCAGCCTTTTGCAAATTAATGCATTGCAATCTACCTTCATAGCAATACGTTCAGTTAAAACATCTTTCTGATGTAAATTCCAAAGAAGTAGAGGTTTTTAAGAAGAGACTGGACAATCGTCTGTGGAGATTCTCAGTCATCCAAGTCATGGTTGTCCCAAAAGTACTTTTTTTTTCCAAAAGGCACCTGGACTTTGGGAAGAGGTTTCGCTTCTCATCCAAGAAGCTTCTTCAGTTCAGACTGAATGGTGGAGAAGGATGGACAATGGAAGATTTTGTGTTCCTTACAGTCATTTGGTCGTTAGCACTCTTTCTGAGAATTGTTGAGGCCACTTGGAGGTTTATCTGTGCCCTCAGGGTTACCTGAATAGGGCAAATGGGTGTAAATGGGTCCTGTCAGCATTTCCAAGGAAGTGCCATGCCCACAGACCTCCAAGTTGCCTTCCATTATTCCGTATTCTGTAGGAGAATATGAGGACGTTGGCCGGGTGAAAGATCAGTTCCAAAAAGAGGACCCGGAAAGAAAAAGGGTTGGTAATTTGTAAAGTCTCCAAGGAAGAATTTCTTCTCACAATTCATGGGAAGCTTTGCATATCCTGTACAATTCTCAGTTCTCCTTCCAACTCGCTACTCATAGCTTTCTCTGGCTTTGGTGTTACTCTGGGGCCACTAAGGACTTTCTCATTCCTGTGTTTACTCATTCTTAAACTCAACTCCTCGAAGGCAAATTAATCTTGCGAAGGAAGAGAAATGCCATTGTACGTTTCTCCTGCAGCTGCAAGCCAGTCCAAAGTTGCAGTGGTCATCATTTTATCGTTGCTTTGTGGACTCAGCCTGTCAACCGTTCCCACAAACGGCTGCCGGCGGTTTTTCCTGGCTTGTTGAATTGCAAAGTATTATGGTGTCTAAAGAACCTTTCTTTGCAATGAATAAGGGAGGTGAAGGGGTACAGACTGGGGTGATTCCTGGGGAAGGCAATGTTATTAAAAGGTCCAGCATCTGCAAGTTCACAATGAAATAATAAAGAAGCCAGTTTACAGGCATAATTATTCTCCATCTCATTGAGACACTCCCTTGGCATTTTCAGAATAAATTGAATCCATTCACTGTGACATTGCAAATATATATATATATATATATATATATGTCCAGGAAACCATCCAACATCTTTGATGCTTAAAAATGCTTATAAAAGTATTAGTATTATTATTTTAAAAAAACAAACAAGCAAGAATTCTATTTGTGAAGAGAGGATGAGAAGAAGTGACTTCATTGCAGAAGGAGACAACAGGTGAGTTTGCAAAACAAGTCAGATTCAAAGGTTTCAGAATTCGTATCTCTGTCTCTTTGATGCCTGTGCTAAGGTGTCATGTTTATATTTATGTGTTTATTTACCTTTATCCTGCCTTCATTACTGTTATAAATAACTCGTGGTGGCAAGCATACCTAATAAAGCTTCCTCCTACTTTCCCCAGGTGTGGGATTCTACCGGCTTGGACAGGTTTGGGCGAACCGGATGTTAAATTTACATCTGGTTCGCCGAACCAGCATTTGAACCAACCAGCTGGTCCTTCCCACCCCTCGCCTCCCAGGCGTCACCATACAACCCATTTTCAATACTTGTAAGTGCAGGGTCCACATGGGAAGGTGAAAATAGTCGTGAAACGGGCCTGTTTCCAGCTTCCGGAGGCCCTCCGGAGCCTGCGGGAGGCTGTTTTTGCTCTCCCGGTGGCCCGAGGGAAGCCTCCGGACTATGGGGAAGACAAAAAAACAGCCCTCCTGGAAAGTTCCAGTAAGCCACACTCACCGTGGCCACGCCCATCCAGCAACTGGGCAGTGCACCAGTTGCTTGGATTTTTGAACCATCCCCGAACTCGGGGGTCGATTGGTAACCTCACAAATATCTTACAACCCGGAGAATCCCACCATTTCTTCCTCCACGTTGGGAGGTTTGGCTCACAGACCCGATCGTCCCAGTGGCAGAGATTTGTGGGCCTTGACAATCAACCCCCCCTGAGGGAAATCTACAAGAAGTAATTTCTACTCTAAAATTCCTAACACTGCTTTTAAAATATATTTTATATATACAATATACAATATATAATATATAATCCCAACTGGGTTCCAAGAAAGATTTGCTCTTCTGCTGCACAGCACAAATTAGTTTGGAGCAAAAACTACAGAACTCTCTTGTCTGCTTCTCTGCCCATCCTAAATGTCCAAAAAAAATTTTTAAAAGAAAGAAAGACTCTCAGGGAGAAAGAAAACCACAAGAGTTTTTGTAGGCAATTCCCACATACAAGGACAAAACGAACCCACCGGGCCTGTTCTCGACTTGCCAAATCGCGTCCCCAGGGGAAAAGACTCTTCAAGATGAATTTACGGCTAGGGAGAGAGAGATAAACCCTCAGGGGGGAAAATGAAAAACATTCAGCTAAGCGAAGTTCGACGGGCTGGTTGTTTCTTTAGAAAGCCGGAAAATAAGAAGAAGAAATAAAAAGAGGATCGCAGGAGAAAACCTGGAGTCCAGATGGTGCTGGCAGGGATGAGCTTTCAGCAAAAAAAAGACGACAGCTGTGCATTTAAGAATCCCGACTTCTGCTTCACTGCACAGCTGAGAACAGAGCCAAGTTCTCCCCGAAATTCTCCATAGCCTGGGATGAAAATCTTTTAATCCAAGATTAAAAGCGGAGGATGGTTAAGCTTACGGAGATAAAAGTAAGAGTTTACACTTAGGCAAGGAAAAACCAACCGTGTAGGTACCTGGCTTTTTTATATATATGTAAGATTAACAGATAATCAGAGTTGGAAGGGACCTTGTAGGTCATCTAGTCCAACCCCCTGCCCAAGCAGGAGACCCTACACCATTTCTGACAGATGGCAGTCCAGTCTCTTCTTGGAAGCCTCCCGGGATGAAGCTCCCACAACTTTTGAAAGCAACTTTTGTTCCATGGGTGAATTGTTCTCCCTGTCAAAAAATGTTTCCTTATTTCCAGGTTGAATCTCTCCTTGTTCAGTTTCCACCCATTATTCCTTTTCTGGCCTTCTGGTGCCTTGGAGAATAGCTTGACCCCCTTCCTCCTCTCTGGGGCAGCCCCTCCTCAAATATTTAAACCCTGTTATCCTGTCTCCCCTGGTCCTTCTCTTCGCTAGACCAGCCAGGCCCAGTTCCTGCAACCGTTCATTGTATGTTTTAGCCTCCAATCATCCCTTCATCATCCTGGTTGCTCTTCTCCGTACTTTTTCTAGAGTCTCAACCTCTTTTTTATAGTGTGGTGACCAAAACTGGATGCAATACTCTAGGTGTGGCCTTACTAAGGCTGAATACAAGCAACTGTGAAAGGAATCTTGGAGTCCTCATGGATAATCACTTAGATATGAGCCAGCCGTGTGCAGCAGCAGCCAAAAAAGCCGGTGCAATTCTAAAGTGCATTAATAGAGGGATAAAATCAAGATCACATGAAATGTTGGTACCATTTTACAAAGCTTTAGTCCAGCCATGCTTGAAATACTACACCTAGTTCTGATCAAAATATAAAAGAAAGATCTTGAGACTCTGGAAGGAGTGCAGAGAAGAGCAACAAGCATGGTTAAGGAACTGGAGGCCAAAATGTATGAAGAAGGGTCACAGGAATTGGGGACTTCTAGTCTAATAGAAAGAAGGACTAGGGGAGACATGAAGAAGCATTCCAATATTTGAGGGGAACCTACAAAGACGAGGGAGGATCAGCCTATTTTCCAAAGCACCGAAAGACAAGACGAGAAGCAATGGATGGAAACTAACCAAGGAGAGAAGCCACCTGGAACTAAGGAGAAATTTCCAAATGGTGAGAGCAATCAAGCAACGGAACAACTTGCCTGCAGAGGTTGTGGGTGTGTAGCAAATGTTGGAAATGCAATCAAAAGACAGGCACATTTTTATCATATGTGGAGGACTTGTGCTAAAACACAAAATGGGCAAAGATGGTTAGAAAAGACGATAGGGAATCGTGTAGATTTTAAACATGAACTGTTTTTATTAGGTATAATGTCAGAAAAATTAGATAAGAAAATTATGTATCAGAGGTGGCATTCAGACGGTTCTGACCAGTTCTGGAGAACCGGTAGCGGAAATTTGGAGTAGTTCGGACAACCGGCCAATCCCACCCCTGACTGGCCCCGCCAACCCCATCTCTTCTCTGCCTCCCATGGAGTCCCAGCTGATCGGCTGGGTCTCCTTTGGTTGCCCTGCACAGGAGAACGGAGCTGGAAAGCAGGTTAGTGGGGTGGGGGAGGGAAGGGGGATTTTGCAGTATATCCTTCCCCTGCCACGCCCACCAAGCCACGCCCACAGATCCGGTAGGAACAAAATTTGAATCCCACCACTGGTGCAGATACTTTAAATATGTATATTGTCCTTCCAGGCCATGTAAAATCTGTCTTATGTTTCCTGTCTGACATTGTTTGAGACCAATTTGCAATAAGAGAATTTTACCATCACTTTGAGGTCCTTACAATTTTTAAATACCACCCAGGCCTCATCACAGAGTTATTAGTACTTTTCTTTTTAAGGTAATTGAGCTTTTATCTGATTATGCTGTTAGTTGCTAAGGTGTATGTGCGAATGTAAGCCACCAAGCCACGCCCACCAAGCCATGCCCACCAAGCCACACCCACCAAGCCACACCCACAGAACCGGTAGTAAAATAAAATTGAATCCCACCATTGTTGTGTATGTAATATTACACGTTGTAATAGCAGCAAGGATTATATTCGACAACATTGGAAAACTGAAGAAGCATCGCGACATGAAGAGATAATGAAGACGATACTAGACTGTGCAGAAATGGATAAAGCGACGTTGAAAATGAAGCAGAAAGAAGACACAGAATACTATCAAACATGGAATCTATTTTACCATCTATTTGGTTGGGAAAATGGGGCGGAAATTAAGAATATGATCAGAACCGCAAAGCAAATTCAATACCCGGACAACACAATGTTTATCAAGCAGTAAGAAATGTAATTAATAAAAAAATCAATAAATTTTTTTTTGTGGGGGGGGAAGAGAAGTTGTAGGTGTTCCATCACTGGAGGCTTTCAAAAATAGACTGGACAACTCTTCGTCTAAAGTGGTATAGGGCAGCGGCGTCTAACCTTTTGGGGCTCCTGTGCCAAAAATTGTGCATGCGTTTGTGCACACGCTCTCATGTGCCAGCACCCAGAAGGCAATGCAAGTGTCCCCCCAATGCCCTCTTGCGTGAGTGCACAATCTCCCCCGTGCCACTCCCCTACCTGTGCTGCACCTTTCGGCTGATTTTCGGCCCGTTTGAGGCCTCCTTCTGCCTCTCGGAGGCTTGAGGGCAGCTTCTGCAGTCTTTGCAGGCCGA